>NC_133531.1:85659480-85963180 GCF_048544455.1 Silene latifolia | reverse complement strand
GTCTTTATCTTTAATCACTCGTAGTCGATTGGCTTTATGCTTTTCGATGAAAGGTGTAAAGTTGACTTGAACGGTTCCAAGTTCCAAAAAAACTTGGTGGCGACTCTAATTTGTCTTAATTCGATTCGAAAGAACCTCGAGTCGATTATGCCCGGTGTGGATCCCTCGGACGCAGTTCCCGAGGGCCTTGTCCACAGTATGCATAGCTAAACCTCTAATCTAGGGTGAATGGGGATCTAGGTTGTTAGAAGGGGTATTAATTAATGAATTGATAGTTAAATTGCTTATTCGTTGTTGTTCAGTTTATTGTTCTTCATCTATTTAGTTAATTGATGGCCAGGGTTAATTATCTAGTATAGTGAATTGAAACTTTCATTGACTGGGTTAGAATCATTATAGGTTGCGATAACTGAATAGAGATAATTTAATGATAGCGATTGCATGTTAAATTAGATCTAAATGGAATACTGAATCGACCGATCATATAACCTTAAAAAACGTAATTAGCTCTGTTAATGAATTAAATCTGATCCCCGGATGACTACCTAGTAAACTTGATCCCTAGACTCTTTAATATTATTGAATTTGTCTTTATTTACATCGCAATTAGTTTTAGCAAACCAAACAAATCCTTCAAGAAATTGGTTACTTTAAGACGAACCTAAATATAAACAAACTAAAACAATTAAACTCGCCTCCCTGTGGATTCGTCCATTTCTTGCCACTAGCTACAAGTTAGTAGTAATTTAGGATTTATTTTGATAGGCCAACGACTGAAAAAACATTATCATTGAGACTCAAACCTATGTTGAATTCCGACTCGAAAATCAATCAAGAAGGATGTCAAGGTCGACTTTTGACGAGGTGTTTGGACTTGATTTCCAATGGGAATTCTTTAAGAAACCCTCTCAATTTGATGCTAAGGCGATTTGGAAAGCGATTACCTATCACGATTTCACCATCTTTAGTGAATGCCATGCCTTATATGTACACCATCCCGGCATTAGGTATTGGCACCAAGAAATTTCAAACACCCTAATTGCATGAAAAGAAGCAAATATTTTTACGGAGTTAGACGTTGCTTACCTCGAGTCACATCTAAATGTCCATGGGAATTATAAAAGCAATTAAGATATTTTTTAACTGTTGTTGGAAATATGGAGGGATATCAAAATTGGGAAGGATCGTACGACATATATAGTAAATGGAGGGTTGACCACCAAGTTAGCAAAGCACTTTAACCAGAGCTTCAATGAGAACAATGCCTACGAACCGGTTAAAGGAGGCAATCTTCTTGATATGAGCTTGCTAGCTCATCAGTTCCATTGATTACACCATGATAATACAACCTGGGAATATGAGTGGCTCATCAAAGATGCCAATTCTATGATCTTGTCAAGCAAAATATGTCGTATATCCGTGCACCGAGGTAACTATCTTCTTCCCGTTTCTCGTTATGCAAAGTCAATTCTTAATAAGCAACAAGCACCCCAAGAAGACTCCTCCACTCTCGTTGTATCGCCCTAGCCCTTTGAATTTGAAGAGTTAACCGTCAACGACCCAAATGTTGTTGAAGGCGATGTCTACTTGACGAAATTAATGAAGCACATCCATAAGGAGGCATACAAGGATAGGGTAAATGCATATTATGCCCAATATCCTCCATTATTCACCTAGCTTGGCAAGGAATACTCGATTCTAAACGTCCTTTGCCGAATTGGGTGGATAGGAAAGTGTTTTTTTTTTCAAATGCCGACCAAGATTAGAGGGAAGAGAGCCGGGTATATGGGAGTGAGGAGCGGGTGAATGATGCGAATGATGATGAACTTGAAGTAAACAATGATGAGAATTCTCAAAGTCAAAGTGATGAAGACAATGGTGATGATTCTAGCTCCATGGAAGAGAGCGATGACGAGGTCACCATTAGCAATTGATGTTGATGGCGGTGGAAAATTGATGGCAAGAGGAGGATGACACACAAGGAGCTGATGGCTTCCATAGCATTGTTCCCTTGGTACCATTGTGAGTGTCCTACCCCTCCTTTAGCTTCACTTTTATATCATGTTTATAGTTTCTTAACTTGCATTTGTATAATAATCTACCATGAGTAGTATAGCGCACTTAGAGAGCCATTCTTGGACTCTTCATGGCTATGAGGTTTTGAGTCCTAGCAATATCAAGGGACTCACACCTCGGTCCCATTGAGGTGCCTATCTTTTTGCTCCCACCATGAAGAATCCAAAATGACAAATCTCCATGCATTATATTTCATACATAGCCTATGGCCAAATCTCCATGCATTGTATTTCATACATAGCCTATGGCTAAATCTCCCCCGATTTTTGCACTAGTAATAGTATTCGGTTTGGTTTGGGGAAGACTTGCTCATAGACAACATAAGTTAATTCAAATTAGCTTTTCGATTGACCGACCACATGCATCACTTAGCTTAGTTTAGATTAGATTTCATCACTTGTATATATGTCAAATAGAAATTGCATTGCTAGAGCATTCATCCATGCATTCGCATTGCATTCCTACGCCCACTATGTACATTGAGGACAATATCCGGAATAAGTGTTGGGATGGGAATCATTCTTCCAAAACTTCCAAAAAATGAAATATTTTGAAAAAATCAAAACATGTTCTTTATGTTTATAAAAACAAAAATCCTAAAAATTGAAAAATTTTAAAAACCAAAAATATGTTATTTTCTTTAGTAGTATAGAATTGTATATACCTGCGTGTTTGTCACTCTTTTCACATAGGGACTACACCACATTCAAGACATCCTTAAGGGATTAATGAAGAACCGCATGGTATGATCTTTCGAATCTCTTTTCCCTACTCTTTTATGTTAATGACAATGTGGTGAACTTTTGCATTGCGGTTTGGTATCTATGTGATGTTATGAGTTGCATTAGATTACTTGTCACGTAGTTCATTAGAGCATATGCATTAGATTTGTATATATGTAGTTGCATCATGGTATATAGTTACATTTATGGTTTTCGAAAACCTAATTGAGAACCATTACAAGTGCACATAGGCCTTCATAGCTACCTTTCACCTCAAAACTTTATTTATTAGAATACATTCAAGACACTCTATGTAGTGTATTACTAGTATATTGTAATACTATGGTTTTTTGAGTCTTTGGGTACTCTATCGAGTGGGACTTACTCTGTCGAGTAAGTAGTTTTTGACGTAAAACAGTAGACTGCCTGTAGGGTACTCGATCGAGTAAGTTGGGTACTCGATCGAGTAAGGGGCACTCAATCGAGTAAGTGCCTTACTCGATCGAGTAAGTGAGTTTACGGGCTGAGTTTTGTCGGGTTTTGTTAATGATGCGAGATTAATATATAAAGATGACCGTCACTTTTCTTAAATGTTTTTAACATTCTAAAAACCTAATTGAGAAGAAGAGGACTTACGTAAGTTGCTTTCATCGCATCATTAGCAAATCCCCAAGGCTACGTTCTTCGGATCACCTTATTCTTTATATCATTGCGATCGTCTTGTCGAGGGTAAGTTCCTTGTATCTTTTATGTTGGATTTCTTTGAGTTCCTTTAAAACCCTAATTGGGTGATTTTGGGGGTTTTGGGTGATTAGTGTGTATGTGGTGGTAATTATATGTATGTTTGTTATAGGAGGAGGTTTCGTAGAGGAAAGATTCTGATTAGCTGCTAAGACCGTCTGTGGTGTTTGCATTTCAGGTAGGGTTTCCCTACTCAGTATTAGTTACATGGCTTTGTTGGTGTTGATGTTGTTAGTATTGTTGTTGATTGAGTAATTATCGTATTGGATTCGGTTTTGGTGATTGTTGGTAGGAGTATTGTGATTATCATATAACTGTCTGTGATCTTCGGGTTGCGTCCCTGGCTGAGTGGAGTCACTTGCAGGAGTGGCTTCACGCCCTTGATTCGCCTTCTGTGGAACCCGCCATAGAAGGGATGTGCACATTAATGGACATGGGTCATCGCTCGGATAAGATGAGCGGGGCTTAGGTGGGAATGGCTGCGGTCCCCCATTGGCGGTGTGGAGTGCTTGTTGCAATGGGTACTCTGGCAGGACTACACACTTCAGTGTCTAGTCAGATATGTGGAGATAGGGTGGAGTTATGGTGACTGAAATGTTGGAATTGAGTTGTTTGTATTATCGTCTTATTGCAGCTGTTGATTTTGTGTAATTAGTACTAACCCCGTTTAAATGTTTTAAAAAATGTGGTGATCCATTCGGGGGTGATGAGCAGTTATTGAGCAGGTATGAGGTGATGCGTATGGGATAGCTGGGAGGAGTCACCACGTTGCAGTTTAGAAGTCTTCCGCTGTGTCAGACTTTTTTATAGTTTTGATAGTAGACAATTTTTGAGAACCTTGTATTTATTTTTATTAGTTTTATAGTTGGCATGTAATCACTTTAAACGTTATTTACTTTTAAGTATGTTTCCTTATTGTCTTTTTATTATCATTGCCTCGTAAAACTGAGATGGTAGCACTTCCATGCCTTAAGTGGTCCTGGTAAGGCACTTGGCCTATGGGGGTGTTACAAAGTGGTATCAGAGGGATGATCTTGAAACCTGTAACCAATGAATCTAATGAACATAGGGAGTCAAATTAAAATGAACCCGGGGTTACCTGCTATACGGTGGGATGAGTTTAAGAAAGATATGAGACGAGAGTTTGTGCTGAAGCATGTGCGCAGTAAGCTGAGGGAGGAATTGGATGATTTTAAAATGACATCTGACATGACCGTTGCTGAGTATTACCATAAGTTTAATGAGAAGTCGAGGTATGCTGAGGACATGGGGCTGAACCAAGAGAACTTGGCATTGAGGTTTGAGAAGGGGTTGACACCCAAGATTATGGAGAAGTTACCGGTAGGGGTCCTTACAGATGTTAAGGAGGTATATGAGCGAGCTGTGAGGGCTGAGAGGATGGTAGAGATGACCAAGGAGAGAGTTTCTGAAAAGAGAAAGACTGAGGGTGAGGGTGGTGGTCACTCTAGTTACAAGAGGGGCGGTCATAACCAGGTGAGAGCGTACTCTTCAGGTTCAGGGTTTAGTACTGGAGTTTCTTACGGGCGTGGCCGTGGTGGTAGTAACAGTAGTTGGGGGATAACTTGTTTTAATTGTGGCGGTATGGGCCACAAGAGGCATGAGTGCACCAGTGCTGTGGGTGGGATTTTCCAGAGACCGTCACAGGGGAGTTTTTCTCAGGGTCCTTCGCAGAGTTATGCTAGTAACAAGCCGGCTGGATCGTGGAATAACCGGGGTGGTCACAATAACAACAATGGTGGGGCTAACCGCAATGGCGGTAATTCATATCAGAAACCAGTGCCGAACAACAACCAGGGGTCGGCAGTTAAGCCGACTACTTCAGCTAGTACTGTCCATGGAGGTGGGCAGAAGACCAGTGGTAAGCTATTTATGATGGAGAAGAAAGCAGCTGAGGATGATGCTCACGTTATCACCGGTACTTTTCTTGTTAATAGAGTCTTTACCTTTGTTTTATTTGATTCAGGGGCGTCACAGTCGTTTGTATCTTCGAGTCATGCTAAGCGGTTGGGTTTGAGTGAGTATGAGTCTGTAAAAGAAGAAGTTTTTATACCGTCGGGTGAGTCTGTATCTTGTGGGCGGTTGTATATAGGTGTTTCTATGATAGTTGGGCAAGTTGACCTACCTGTACACTTGTTAGAGTTTCCTTTAGATGGTTTTAAGATGATAGTTGGGATGGACTGGTTGGGAAAGTACAAGGCTAAGATAGATTGTCATCAAAAGAGGGTTTCTCTGAGAGGTCCTAAGGGGATTAGTGTGTCTTATCGTGGGTTTGTTTTCAAACCCAAAGTTAAGTTAATTGCAATAGTGACCTTGAAGTCTTATCTGAGGAATTGGTGTCCGTTGATTTTATGTCATGTGAGGGATCATCGTATGGAGAGTCCGGCAGGTGAGAGATACCAGTGGTCAGAGAGTTTCCAGATGTCTTTCCAGAGGAGATACCGGGGTTGCCGCCGAAGAGGGAGATATATTTCAGTGTGGAGTTGAAACCGGGGACGGGGCCAATCTCTAAGGCACCATACCGTATGGGTCCTAAGGAGTTAGAGGAGCCGAAGAAACAACTGGATGACCTGATCGAGAAGGGATACATTAGACCTAGTGTATCATCGTGGGGAGCACCAGTGTTGTTTGTGAAAAAGAAAGATGGGAGCTTGAGGTTGTGCATCGATTATAGGGAGCTGAACAGAGTTACAGTGAAGAACAAGTATCCTTTGCTGAGGATAGATGATTTGTTTGATCAGTTGAACGGTGCAACGGTCTTCTCTAAGATCGATTTGAGGTCGGGCTATCATCAGGTGAAGATTCGGGAGGAGGACATACTAAATACAGCTTTTACATCGAGGTACGGTCATTATGAGTATGTTGCGATGCCGTTTGGGTTGTCTAATGCACCAACAGTGTTTATGGATTTGATGAACCGGGTCTTCAGTTAGTTCTTGGATCGGTTTGTGGTGGTCTTTATAGATTATATCTTAGTCTTTTCTAAGACTAAGGCGGAGCATTTGAGGCTAGTGTTGCAGACTTTGCGAGACAATCAACTGTATGTAAAGTTGTCCAAGTGTGAGTTCTGGTTAGAGGAAGTTTCTTTTCTGGGGCATGTGATTTCAAAGAAGGGTGTTGCTATGGATCCTGCAAAGATAGATGCGGTTACTCGGTGGGAAGCACTGAAGAATGTGGCTGAGATCAGGAGTTTCTTGGGTTTAGCTGGGTACTATCGACGGTTCGTTAAGGATTTTTCCAAGATAGCTAGACCGATGACAACTTTGATAAGGAAAGAGAACAGGTTTCGCTGGGATGAAAGTTGTGAGACGGCGTTTCAAACGTTAAAGGAGCGTTTGACCACAGCTCCAATCTTGGCATTACCTGAAGGGAGTGAGAACTTTGAGGTGTATACAGATGCTTCAAAGAATGGGTTGGGTTGTGTCTTGATGCAGAACGGGAAAGTGATTGCCTATGCTTCTAGGCAGCTGAAGCCTTATGAGGAGAATTATCCGACGTATGATTTAGAGTTGGGTGCAGTTGTGTTTGCTCTCAAGATTTGGAGGCACTATCTATATGGGGCGACCTTTAAGGTGTTTTCAGATCACAAGAGTCTTAAGTACATCTTCACTCAAAAGGAGTTGAACATGAGACAGAGGAGGTGGATGGAGCAGATTGGGGATTATGACATGGATATTATATACGATGAAGGGAAAGCTAATATGGTTGTAGATGCTTTGAGCAGGAAGAGTGTGCATTCTCTTTGCACGGCTGTGTCTTTGATGAGGTTGAGAGATGAGGTGGGGAGGTTAGAGATACATATGATACAGAAAGGGGATGCTGCTGCGTGTGTTTTATATGATGTCTTGCACCTCATTTCACACGCATTTCAGAGCTCAATTAAGTAGTTTATGCTACTATTTCCCTTGTTTCGTGTATTTCTTCCTTTTCGTGTGATTTTGTAGGAATGTGAAGAATATGGCGGAAAATGGACCAAATCTGCCCCGGAGTGTCTAGCATAGGATTTGACATGAAGTATTGACTCGAGGAATGAGCTTGGTGCGCGTTTCAAGGCCTAAAGATAGCAAAAGCAAGGGTGCGTACGAGTTTAACAAGCAAAGAAGCATTTCACGATATTGCAGCCTTATTCAGATGGCTATATCTCGAGTTCTAGAGCAGCTAATCGAGTGATTCCAATTGGAGGTGAAAGTTATCCTCTTAGCTTTCCAACGCCGCGTAGAACGGCTGATTTGACCAAGTAACGAAGAAATGGCAGCTATTTTAAGATCGGTGCGCGCTGCAGGAATCGTCAGAATGCAATTCTGTACAGCACCTTTGGTCGATCGACTGGTAGAAGTGGTCGATCGACCACCCCACGAGCTGATGCGTGAATTAAAAGACGAGAAGCCCATTGTACTAAAGTTTAGGAAATTAGGTTACGTTACTTCTTCTATATAACGTAACACAACCCTCCTGTATTAAGGATTCAGTTTTAAGTCATTCATCATCAGATTTTAAGTATCGAATAATTAGGGTTCATTTCATTCTGTACAATTTATTTTCGTTCGTGCTTCCGGATTCCTCTCTTGCTTTCTATAGGTATTTTTCTATTCCTTATTTCAGTTTATTGCTTTAATTCCTCCGTAGTTAGAATTGCTAGTTAGGATTCCCAAGGCAGTATTATTGATTCATGTTAGTTATTTGTTTAATTATTTCGATTATGAATTCTATTGTTATATTTGTTAATTTTGTTGCTATAATTACTTTCATTATGTCTAGCTAAATCACCATTGCTAGGATGTAGGGGAGCTATGGCATAGATGGCGTTAGAATAGGTCACCCCGAATTAGGGCTTGGTCGACCGACTGGCTTAACCAGTCGGTCGACTGGGGTAGCTGGTCGATCGACTAACTTCGTGTCTGATTTGCTTCGTTTGAATCATTAAGTGCAATATCTATCAATGAGACCTAGCGGAGATTTGTTAGATGCTTAGTTTTGACCAACCCGTAGATCGAAAGATAGGGAAGGACTTAAATTAACGAATTAAGACGGCTAAATTGCTAGATCGAAAGATAATGTAATTTAGGCATTAGGATCACTAGTCAAGAACGAAAGTTAGTATTAGTGACATCTAGGGACTGATAGCATAGACCGAAAGGGGCTATTCGTTGACTTGGACCGAGAGGACTTGTCATAGCCATCACCCACGACTGTATTTCGAGACCTACCTAGACTTATGTGCCATCGAAGCTGTAGTGACCCGATCATCCTATCTCCTTTTTGTCATTTGTTTACATTTATTTTTATTTTTTGCTCATTTATTTTCGCATTTAGACTTAGACATAATCCAATCAAAACCCCCCTTATTTGTTACCTTGGACAGAAATATAAAGCGACTATTAGAACTCCCTACCTCTCTGCGGATCGACCCTTACTACCGCTTGCTAGTTGTAGTTTGGAAATTATAAATAATATTTTTGATACTTACATCGACAGGTATCAGATGCTATCTGAGATTTGACAGGGGAGCCAGATCTTTATGATGATATTCGTAGGAAACAGGTGTTGGATCCTAAGATTGAGGAGTGGAGATCTGGAGTAGAGAAGGGGACAGTGTCTAGATTCTCTATTCATACAGATGGCAGTGTGAGATTTGATGGGAGATGGTGTGTTCCTAGTGATGAGGAGTTGAAAAAGGTAATTATGACAGAGGCTCATTGTACACCATAGTTGATACATCCAGGGGGTGACAAGCTATAGAAGGACTTGAAGAAGACTTTCTGGTGGCCTGGGATGAAGAAAGAAGCAGCTGAGTTTGTGGCTCATTGTTCGACATGTCAGAGAGTAAAAGGGGAGCAGCGACGACCACAAGTTAAGATTCAGTCTCTTAAGGTACCTGAGTGGAAGTGGGAGTTCATTTCTATGGATTTTATCGTGGGTTTGCCGAAGAGTCAATAGGGTAATAACATGATATGGGTTATAGTGGATCGTCTGACCAAGTCAGCTCATTTTGTGCCGATGAAAAATAATTAGACTAAGATACAATTAGCTTTGGCTTATAGAAAGCACGCGGTTCGATTGCATGGGGTACCTAAGGATATAGTGTCCGATAGAGATGCGAGGTTTATATCACGGTTTTGGAAAGAGTTGCAGGAATTGATGGGAACTACCTTAAAGATGAGTACAACATTTCATCCTGCGACAGATGGCCAGACAGAGAGGACCATCAAGACCTTAGAGGACATATTGCGAGCTTGTGTGATGGATTTTGGTGGTAGCTGGGAACAGAGGTTGGACTTAATTGAGTTTTCTTATAACAACAGCTATCACACTAGTATTGGCATGGCACCGTTTGAGGCTTTATATGGGAGGAGATATAGGAGTTCGATTTGTTGGGATGATAGAGCTAAAGCAGTGGTTTTAGGACCAGAGATGGTACAGGAGATGATGAAACAGGTTAAGTTGATCAGACAGAAGATGAGAGCGGCCCAGGATCGTCAAAAAAGTTATGCAGATTTACATCGTCGTGACATAGAGTTTCAGGTTGGGGACAAAGTTCTTTTGAAAGTGTCTCCTATGCGTGGGGTCATGAGATTTGGAAAGAAAGGGAAGCTCAGTCAGAAGTTTATAGGACCATATGAGATCTTGGATCGTGTGGGTGAGGTTGCATATCGGTTAGCTTTACCAGCTGCTTTGGATAGGGTGCATAATGTGTTTCATGTGTCTCAGCTGCGGAAGTATGTGAGTGACCCTTCACATGTGTTAGAGATAGAGAACATCGAGTTGGATGAGTCCTTGTCTTATCTTGAGGTGCCGAAACAGATTCTTGATCGCAAGGTTAGGAAAACTAGACTTGGGGAAACGGTTTTGCTTAAGGTTCTTTGGTCTAACCATGAGGTTGAGGAGGCTACTTGGGAGGCGGAGGAGGCTATGAGGGGCGGTATCCGTCTCTTTTTGATCAGGTATGTGTGGTTACGGGGACGTAACCATGTTTCTTTTAGGGGGTAGGAGATGATTGCATAGAGTTTTTACAAGTTTTTGCATGCCTTATGTTGGTTTGGCACAGTTAGTAGTTGTCTTGAGTCGAGTTGAGTGTTGTGTTGAGTGTTGTGTTGAGAGTTGTGTTTTGAGTTTTGTTTCGAGTTTTGGTCGTGTTGTTATGTCGGTATAGTGTTGGTGTGTTTTGTTTTTGTTTATGGTTTGAACTTCGGGGACGAAATTCTTTTTAATGAGGGAAGACTATAATACTACGGTTTTATGAGTCTTTGGGTACTCTATCGAGTGGGACTTACTCTGTCGAGTAAGTTGTTTTTGACGCAAAACAGTAGACTGCCTGTAGGGTACTCGATCGAGTAAGTTGGGTACTCAATCGAGTAAGGGGCAATCGATCGAGTAAGTGCCTTACTCGATCGAGTAAGTGAGTTTACGGGCTGAGTTTTGTCGGGTTTTGTTAATGATGCGAGATTAATATATAAAGATGACCGTCACGTTTCTTAAATCTTTTTAACATTCTAAAAACTTAATTGAGAAGAAGAGGAGTTACGTAAGTTGCTTTCATCGCATCATTAGCAAATCCCCAAGGCTACGTTCGTCGGATCACCTTATTCTTTATATCGTTGCGATCGTCGTGTCGAGGGTAAGTTCCTTGTACCTTTTATGTTGGATTTCGTTGAGTTCCTTTAAAACCTTAATTGGGTGATTTTGGGGGTTTTGGGTGGTTAGTGTGTATGTGGTGGTAATTATATGTATGTTTGTTATAGGAGGAGGTTTCGTAGAGGAAAGATTCTGATTAGCTGCTAAGACCGTCTGTGGTGTTTGCATTTTAGGTAGGGTTTCCCTACTCAGTATTAGTTACATGGCTTTGTTGGTGTTGATGTTGTTAGTATTGTTGTTGATTGAGTAATTATTGTATTGGATTCTGTTTTGGTGATTGTTGGTAGGAGTATTGTGATTATCGTATAACTGTCTGTGATCTTCGGGGTGCGTCCCTGGCTGAGTGGAGTCACTTGCGGGACTGACTTCACGCCCTTGATTCGCCTTCTTTGGAACCCGCCACAAAAGCGATGTGCACATTAATGGACTTGGGTTATCGCTCGGATAAGATGAGCGGAGCTTAGGTGGGAACGGCTGCGGTCCCCCACTGGCGGTGTGGAGTACTTGTTGCGACGGGTACTCTGGCAGGACTACACACTTGAGTGTGTAGTCAGATATGTGGAGATAGGGTGGAGTTGTGGTGACTGAAATGTTGGAATTGAGTTGTTTGTATTATCGTCTTATTGCAGCTGTTGATTTTGTGTACTTAGTACTGACCCCGTTTAAATGTTTTAAAAAACTGTGGTGATCCATTCGGGGGTGGTGAGCAGTTATTGAGCAGGTATGAGGTGATGCGTATGGGATAGCTGGGATGAGTCACCACGTTGCAGTTTAGAAGTCTTCCGCTGTGTCAGACTTTTTTATAGTTTTGATAGTAGACAGTTTTTGAGAACCTTGTATTTCTTTTTATCAGTTTTGGAGTTGGCATGTAATCACTTTAAACGTTATTTACTTTTAAGTATGTTTCCTTATTGTCTTTTGATTATCATTGCCTCGGGAAACCGAGATGGTAGCACTTCCATGCCTTAAGTGGTCCTGGTAAGGCACTTGGAGTATGAGGGTGTTACATATATTTTGACCCATGAGCTAAGGCCTAGTCAAGGGTTTGAACATGTGTCACCTATCTAACCCTATGATGTGAACGGACTTGGTTAACTTGTCTAGGTGACCTTAAACGACTTGGTGGTATGACAACCCAAAAATACTTTTTATAAATAAGTTTGAAGTGTTCATTTCAAAAGTTTTTGTGATGTGGAATCGTATTAATTGGCAAAGAAATCTCAAGTGCTTTGAAATGTGGAAATGTGCGGAATTAAGTCATTTTGATGGAGGTGTACCACTTCGATGAGCTTTTAAGAGGGATCTATTGAATTGGGCGCCCACTTGGTTGTGAATTCAACCACCCAAAGACAGAGTGATTATCACCCTGAAAAGCTATTGTTTAGAGGTTAAGCGGTTGCCTAATAAGCGATTGACGAAAGCAAAGGACATTAGCAAGGAAAGGAGAAACCCCATCTTAAGTTTTGAAATGTGAAATGCGAAAGTAGAACTGAGGTCAAATTTTGAATGCTAGTCAAATCCATTTTCTTTTGTTTGATTGAATTGAGCATTTCATTCCCAAAAACCTTTTGTTATGCCACCTTGTTGAGCTTGGAACGACGCTTGACCTTTACTTTGGTAGAGAATTTGAGACTTGTCATGTCTTATGCCACTAACCAATAAGGATCATCCTTCCACGCCATCCGATCGCCCTTGACGAAAGCATTTAGCGATTGTGAACAAAAGTAGCCTATTTTACACTATTTGGAGATTATTTGTTTGTATCCTCTTTGACTTAGTAGTTTGGGGGAACTAGTGCCTATGAAGGAACGTGTGTCCTTGAAGTGTTTCTCTTTTAGCGATTTCTGCCACATAGTTGAGAAAAATGGCTATTCTTTTTGTAGATGCATCCTATGTTTCTTTGTGTGCTTAATGTTTGGATGCGTCGCCATTTTGGCAAGCACCACCTTGCCTTAAAAAAAGGCATTCTACCTCATGGATGTCTTGTTGTGAGTTGAAGGAGCGGAGTGAGACCCGCTAATTGTCTCATATCGGCTATGTTATTAGAATAGTTTAAATAAGAGTAATAGTTTTAGTCACCCCTTTACTCGGGATGAGCAAATGTTCGGTTTGGGGATATTTGATGTGACTCACATTAACGCAGATTTCATCCCCTAACTAGCCTCATTTCATATGCTTTTACATGATTATTAGGGTTGTTTCTTATCTTTAGATTCCTATTATGCAAATTCTATGAGATTTGGTGCCTTTGTAGGAGGAGAGCACTAGCCTTGCTTAATTGGCGCATTACGGAGCTAAATTGACCGCATCTAATGACCACGCATCAAAGAGGAGACCAAGACTAAAGGCCTTAGTCAATAAAGGAAGCTTACGGGCAATGGAGAGGAACCCCCACGAGTCCAGGCTAGCGCCCATGAGATGGGAGGCAGCCAAGCCAAAGTAAGAGGTGAAAGGGAGTGAGCTCGGCCGAGCTCACTGAAGATCAGGCGTGCCCTTACCCATTCCTACGAGCCAGCTGACAGGATTGACTTTGAATGGAGGAGCTCGTGCGACCTGTCTCAGCTCTAACAAGGCAAAGGACTTTCTTAAGGAGCGTAATCGTCATTTAAGCCCTTAGTTAACCTAAAACTAGTACTTAATATAAATACCTCATGTGTTTAAATCACACATGATGTTAGCTTAGATTAATTTTAGACTGCTTTAATTAGTTTAATTAAATCTTAATCCTTCTTTAATTATTACTCAAACAATCTTAGATCTAGCTTGGTAATTGAAGATTAATTGGGTTTTGTATTAGAGAATTGACAATTCTACATCATTAATCAAGGTTTTCTTCTATTATTCTTCCATTTCCTCTGTTCAACTTAAGTTGGTATAATTATTTTACTCTCTACTTAATCTTTTACTTAATGTTTTGTTAATTGCTTTACTCAAATAATCATGTTTATACTTGTTAAGATGTTTGACACCATTGATGACATGATTACCATGATGATGTGTGAGTAGTCTTCTAGCTAGGGTTAGTAGGAGATTAGGGGAGTAATCATGGGTTAGATATATGCTTAATGAGTTCATATGAATGACTGTATGTTGTGTTTTCAACTTATTGTAGATACCTCGTTTCTGCACCTCCCGCCAAACACCCAGTGATGATTGGGCCGCATGTTTAGCATATGTCGCGATTTTATGACGTTTCGTAAACCGGTTAATAAAAGGTAACTCATACACTTGTGTCTACCCCTTGGTTGTCATCTAAGTGTCATTACGGTCGTTTTGGCAGTAATTAGAGTACATTTGGAGTCCGGGTCAAAAACCGTCTTCATTTCCTAAAATCGTCAAATCCCGAGTCAAAAAGCAATGTACTTGTCTACCTAAGGTTAGGATGTCATAAAATGTTATGAGTATATCTCATTTTGAGTCCCATATCACCTCTTTGGGCTAAGCTTAAAGTTTACTTTACAAAATGTGCATTTCATTTAGTTAAAATAACAATCCGATATTTAGGCTCGTTTTACGAGGTGATAACGACTTTTTTGGGTATGGCCTATTTCACAGAAAATTCTAGATCTTTCTGTTAGCTTTCCAACGCCACCAAAATCACCTTAATCCGAGTCTTGTAGAGAAAGTTAAGCCTAAAATACGACAGACTGTCAAACGCGCTGTTTAGGTATTTTTACCCAAATCGATAAATTAGGCTCAATGTAGTCTATATTCGTTGGTTGGATGTATGTTTGTTCGTACGTCGTTGAGTAAATAGGAAAATAAAGTGCGTAATGTAAATTGACACGTAAGATTTTGGTGACGCGGAAAACCCAATGTGGGAACAACCGCGGGAGGGACGGTACCCTGCCAAGTATTGCACTATATGAATAGGAGGATGATTACAATTATGGTACGGAGCTAATCCTGCTGGCCCTAGGTGTCAGGCCTGCAAGATCTAGAATGAACATATATTATTTGCCGAGATGTGATCTTGAATGTTGATGTATGAATCTGGGACTTGAATGTTGAATGTCTTCTTGATTTGCTTCCTTGGCTATTTATAGGGTAAGAACCCTAGATATATCCTACCTTGAATATGGAAAAGGAATATAACTTCCATAAGGACTCTTTCCAAACCCGGACTCCCTTGCCAATTCTCCCCAATCTCCCTAACTTCTCCCTAACTTCTCCCTGACACTCCTTTCCTTAACACGGGCACCTTCTATGACGGGCTCTTAATCCTTCTCAAGCCCGTTTCCCCTTTTCCTGACCGCGGGCTCCCTTCCTCCTCATCACTTCTTTCGTAATCTTTATTTTATCAAATGGGCCTTCTTTACTATGCAATTTTTAGCCCAAACAGTTTGCCCCAAATTTCTTGTGAAGTACGCCTTCAAGTATCGAGCAAGGAATTTCACGTAACCAAATACTAAACCCTACGCCGTCTTTTTACTCCTTCCCATGCAACCCATCATTTCCAGCCGCCCTACTCCTCTTTCCTCTTTATAACTCCAACGTCCCTCTTCCACTCTCATTAATCATTTCAAATAATTTCAAAAAACTCTTCTCTCCTAAACCCTCAATCTTCCTTCTTCATTCCTCGCCGGCTTCACTGTTCCCCTTCCCCGTCTCCATCATCAGGTAATCCATCCTCTTCTCTTCTTTTAATCTTCATTTTCTCTCTCCACCATGGGTAAAACTCGACAATCCTCGTCAACCCCCACACCTTCCGACCGTAATCTTGACCCCACTTTCCCTTCTCGGGGACTTTTTAAGCACCCACATGACTGTGATTCTGCCTTAACTCCGGCCGATATTCCGATGATCAAGAATCTGCTTGGTCTTGGTGACGGGGTGGATATCGCCATCCCTGAACCGGGACAAAAAGCGGACGCCCTTGGTCCAGGGTGGGTTAGTTTCTACTTGTACCCGTTTAGATATGGCCTCCGTTTTCCTTTCCCTAAACTCGTTCAAGACTTCATCTTCACCAATAATTTCGCCATGGAGCAAATTTCTGCTGCCATTTGGAGAGTTCTTCGCTACTCTCTGGCCGCTGGTCAGAGTACTGGTAAACATGTCACTTTGGGCGATTTAGCCCACATGTATGGCATCAGATCCCTGGGCAGGGGTCTGTTCTCATTCCGGGGTCATGGAGAGGCTCCCTTCAAACATGCGTCAAAATCCCGTGACGAGAAATGGTTTGAGGACTTCTTCTATGTGAGGAAGGACTCCATCCAGCCTCCTGCTGATTATATCTTCGAGAAGTGGGTCCTGACTTCGAGTAAGTAGCCTCCCTGTCGCCTGATTTATTTTATCTCGCTGCTTACTAGCTTACTTCATCGTCTTCGTGCAGGCCCCTGTGACCTTACCCGTATTGGCGCCAAGATCCCTGCCCGCAGCAAGCTGTTCAGCATTTCTGAATCCGAGAGAAAGTTCCCAGACCTGCTTCCTGGTTTCTCACCTGCTTCTTCCTCCAATCCTCCTCAATCAGCCCACAGTATGTCTTCTGGTAAGGTTTCTGCAACCGCTTTCATTTGCATGCTGTTTCTGCTGACGTTTTGATCATTCTGTCGTCTGAGACTATGTATGCTTGTAGGTTCAAAAGTTGATCCATTGGAACTCATCCTCCAAAGTGCTAAAAGAAAGAGACCTTCTGCCAGCCCTGACGTGGCTTCTGCCTCCAAGAGGAGTGCTCCTGCTGCCTCTTTTCAGACTCCTTCTGCAGTTTCCAGTTCAGCTGCACCAGAGCCCTTGGAAGTTAGTCCTTTGTCTCGTCATCCGCCTACTCCTCCTGCTAGTCCTCGCTCTTCGTCCAGCAGAGGCATTACTGCTCATTTCCCAGAGGGCTTCGGGAATGTGGACAAGGTGCCGTATTGGCCGGAGATTGACCAGTTGCTCCTTCCTCCTGTTAAGGAGATGTTTTCGGAATTCTCCCTAGAGAAGATGGCTGAGAACGATGTGCACAATGCCTTCATGGTAAATACTCTTCGTCTTCTACCTGTCTGTCCATCTGTTTTTTGCTTAAATTCTGCTTCCCAACTCTTTTGCTGACTTCTGATTATTCCTGCCCCAGACTCTTCAGTCTGCACTCTACAACAGGAAGATGATCAACATAGTACAGGCCACCAGCCGTGCTACCAGCGCCAAGAACCAGGATCTGAAGGAGACTGTTGCGGATCTGGCACAACAACGGGTTGATCTGAAGGAGCGCCTGGTGGAGTTGAAGACTGAGCTTTCTGTCACCAAGAAGAAGTTGAAGGAGGGGGCTGATCAGCTAGCTCGAACCCAGGCGGTGTGCAGCACTTTTTCTGACTCTCTGATGCATTCTGAGGAGAAGATCAGTGAGCTAATCTCCCTGGCCACCAACGTTGTTGCCTATGCCACCTGGCGGGGAAAGATTAGCAGGATGCGTGCTGCCCTCGAGGAGGCTCCCACCCAGCAGGCCATAGAGGAAGAGGAGAAGCAGCTGGAGATGCTCTACCCCACCCAACCTGATCTGAGCGTGCTTGATGCCTGAAGTTGGTGAGGTGAATTCTCCTGCGTTGGCTGAGCAGGCTGCTGGGGGTGATGCTGGAATGTCCCAGGATGCTGCTGACGGAGCTCAAGGAGCTATGGCTGCTGAGGATATGCAAGCTGGTGCAGTACCTGAAATGAGCGGTCAACAGGTAGAGGAGATGCCAGAGGTGGAGGTCATTAATGTGACCGACAATTAAGTTTTTATGTTTTGATGAACTTTTTGGCAGTCTGGCCCAGAGGTGGCAGACTTTGTAAGTTTTAAACTTGTTCTTTTGTGGTTGCCCCGCCAAGGTGGCGGTTAAACTTTTTGGGCCGTACTTTGACCTATATTTTGAAATGCCCCTTGTCATGGTTGGGCAAGGTTTTAGCTTACATATCATGTGTTCGTTGTTTATCTTCCCTGTTTTTAGGAAGTTTTTGCCGTGTCAGCCTGCTTGGCTAATTTAGGCGAGTCCTGTCACCCTGAAAAGGCTAACGTTCTGACTCAGCTAGCTGTCGTGTCAGCCTGATGGCTGATTTAGGCGTATGCCGCAATGTAAGGAGGAGTGGCCGTGTCAACCTTGGAGGTTGATTTAGACCAGCCTGGTCAGCCTGAAAAGGCTGATCCAGACTAAGCTAGTTGCCGTGTCAGCCGGATGGCTGATTTAGGCGTATGCCGCAGTTTGTGGACTACTTAACCTTGTTCATGACGCAAGGTATGTTCGTCTCGTTTTATTCCAACAGGGGCGTCATTGAGGCAAGTTTATCGTCATTCTAGGACCAAATGGAGACGCTGCAGGACTCTGGTAGCGCAGATATCCCTACGTTCCATGTTCGTTTGTGCATGCATGCTGGGGCTCTGATTAATTGCGATTAGTGCGAGCTACGTCCAGGGGGTTGTATCAGGGGTAGCTGGATAAGCGTACTCGGTATCAACCAGGCTCCCTTTCGTATGTTCCACGATCACTTTGGTGAGGGTGCTCCTTGTGGAGAAAATAGGTTGGGCATGTTGGAGTGTCGTGTGCCTTGTCACCCCGCGTTGGCAGTTGACAGTCCTGCTAGACATCCTTTCAAAGTACCATAGACACTAGAATTCAAAGTGATGTACTTAGAGAAGCCTAAAAATAAGAAAATCTATTAGAATGATGTGAAATACCTGTCGCCATCTCATGGGGTACCAGAGCAATTGTGGTCCCAGGACGCTGTCAGACCACACCATCCAATAGTAGTTAAAAGTCTTAAAACAACTAAAGACACTAGAAATAAGCGTGAATTTGGCAGTATGCCTACCACCGGATTTTATTTTATCTTTTTTAAAAACGATTTGGCTTCTCATAGTACATTATTCTGAAAGCTAAAGTCTACTTATTATTAAAAGTAATATCTATTCAGGTGAAGTATGTTCCATGGGCGTTGTATGATTTGACCGTCCATAGTCATCAGTCTGTATGCACCATGGCCAACAACTCCTTCTACCTGGTATGGTCCTTCGCATTTGTAGGCGAATTTGCCTGCTTTTCGATTCTTGGTGTTCTGAAACACCTCTCGGAGAACCAGGTCTCCTACCTCCAAGAGCCTGATTTTTACATTCTTGTTATAACTCCTGGCCACTGACTGTTTGTAGGCGGCCAGACGGATTTTTGCGCTTGCTCGCAGCTCGTCAATTGTGTCCAGGCTTCTGGTCATCTCTGCATTGTTCAGTTCCCTCTTCATATTTTCATACCTGTGAGTGGGAACTAGAACTTCTGATGGAATGACTGCTTCCGCGCCAAACACCAGGCAAGGGTGTTTGACTGTTGCTATCTTTGGTGGCATTACATCGACCACAATACTAGTGGCAATTCATCTGCCCACTTTCCTCCTAACTCCTGTAACCTCCTTCTCAGATTGTCCATAATGATTTTATTGCTGGATTCAGCTTGTCCATTGGACTTTGGAGTCCTAGGTGCTGATTTTTTTAAGGTGATATTCCACCTGGCACAGTATCCCTCGGTGTCGTTGGAGATGAATTGTGAGCCATTTTCACATATGATTTCTGATGGTATACCAAATCTGCAAATGATGTTTCGTTTTATGAACGAAATGACTTGTTTGTCTTTTACCTCCGTGAATGCTTCTGCCTCTATCCACTTGGAGAAGTAATCTGTCATTGCTAGCATCCAGGTTCTGTTTCCTGTGGCCCGTGGTAGGGGGCCTACTATGTCCATGCCCCATGCTATGAATGGTCAGGGAGAAATGATAGGGTGCGAGAGGTCAGTCTTTGCAGTGGATCATGGGCGGCCGAGCGGCGGGTATCACATTTTCGTGCATACTCTGTTGCATCTGCTTTCATTGAAGGCCAATAATATCCCTGTCGAGGGCTTTATTTGCAGGACTCCCCCCTGCATGGTTTCCACATTCGCCGATGTGGAGAGCATGTAACACAGTCTGTGCTTATTCCTTGTCCATGCACCGTAGGTAGGGGCCTGCTAGCAATTTTCTGAATAATATATCATCAATAAGTATGAATCTGGAGGCCTTTATTCTAAAAGCTCTCACTTCCTTCTTATCATCTAGTAGCTTGTTATGGCGCAGCCAGTCTAGGTAAGGTGTGCGCCGATCGTCTGTGGATCGGCTACACAGTCGGGCGTCTGCTGTTTGGCCGAGAGCTTTCACCTTCCTCTGTAACTGCTTGGATTTCCTTTTCGCTTTGTGGATCCTCCAGTTCACCCCTGTCTATTTAAATCGCCTTATGGATAGAAGGTTCCGGCATATGTGCTATTGGAATCTTTGGATAGCTCTGTTGGTTTGAATGTTGCCCCCAGGGTTGCTAGGGCGTCTGCTTCCACGTTCTGATCTCTGGGGACCTGTTTAAGCTTGCAAGTTTCGAATTTTTGTTTTAATTCCTTTGCTACTTTTAGGTATGCAATCATCTTCGAATCTCTGGCTATAAACTCATCATTTACGTGGTTGAGTATTAACAGAGAGTCGCTGGATATGAGCAGGTGTCTGACCCCTAACTCCAGAGCTAGCTTCATTCCCAATATCAAGGCCTCGTATTCTGTTTCATTGTTGGTTGCCTTGAATTCACATCTTACAGCTTGCGCTATCAGGTCTCCCTGTGGTGATCGCAGAATTAATCCTACACCTGCCCCCTTTGGTTAGAGGCTCCGTCGATATGCATCTGCCAGACTTCTGTATGATTGCTTCCTTCTAAAGTGAGGATCTCTGTATCTGCCAGATTCTGGATGGCTGGACTGAAGTCTGACATGAAGTCGGCCAGTGCTTGTGATTTGATTGCTGTTCTAGGGTCGTATTGGTTGTCGTATCCACTGTGGTGTACAGACCATTTAGACATTCTTCCTGATAGTTCAGGCTTCCTCATGATAGCTTTTAGCGGGTAGTTTGTCACAACATGTATGATGTGTGACTCAAAATAGGGACGCAGTTTGCGAGATGCTACTACCAATGCTAGTACTAACTTTTCAAGAGATGTGTACCTGGCTCTTCCGGCAGCAGAGACTTGCTTACGTAGTATACTGGCTTCTGCTCCTTTTCTTGCTCTCTGACCAGGACAGCACTCACTGCTACTTCTGTGACAGCTAGGTATAGGAATAATGGTTCTCCTGGCTTTGGCTTTGACAGCAGCGACGGGCTGCTGAGATAGTGCTTTAGGTCTCTGAAGGCTTGCTCGTGTTCAGCGGTCCATTCAAACTTCTGGATTTTCCTTAGTACGTCGTAAAATAGCCTGCATTTGTCTGAAGATCTTGAAATGAACCTGTTCAGGGCTGCTACCTTTCCAGCTAGTCTTTGAACATCCTTAGGCTTTTCAGGTGACTCCAGCTGCAAGATGGCTTTGATCTGCTCGATGCTAGCCTCTATTCCTCTTTGGGTTACTATATAGCCTAAGAACTTGCCAGAAGATACCCCGAAGGTGCACTTAGATGGGTTTAATTTCATCTTGTATTCCCTGAGGGTGCTGAATGTTTCTGCCAGATGCCGCATATGATCTTTGGCCTTTTCTGATTTCACCACCATGTCATCAATGTACACCTCCATGGTTCTTCCTATTTGCTCTTTGAACATGCGGTTAACCAACCTTTGATATGTGGAGCCTGCGTTCTTTAGGCCGAACGGCATGACGTTGTAGCAATATATTCCTCTCTCGGACATAAATGCTGTCTTCTCTTGATCTGCAGGATCCATCTTGATCTGATTGTATCCACTCCATGCGTCCAGAAATGTTAACATCTCGTGTCCAGCTGTCGCGTCCACTATTGCATCAATATGAGGCAGCGGGAATGGATCTTTAGGACATGCTTTGTTGAGATCGGTGAAGTCCACACATACTCTCCACTTCCCATTCTTTTTAGGCACCACCACTACATTAGACAACCATTCTGGATATTTTACTTCCCTTATTTTCTTTGCTGCCAGCAGGCTATCTACTTCCTGGTTGATTACCTTATTTCTCTCCGCTGCAAACTTTCTCCTTCTCTGCTGAATGGGTTTACACTTTGGGTCCACGCTAAGCTTATGTGTTATGATGGATGGATCTATGCCTATCATATCATCGTGTGACCATGCAAAGCAATCCATGTTATCTTGCAAGAACTTGACTAGCTGCTGTCGTAAGCTTCCTGTACATCCTGCTCCAATGAGCACAGTTCTTTCTGGGTGCAGCTTGTCCAGGTTGATCTGATCCAGCTCTCCTGCTGGGGGTTCGATGTATTCGTCCTGGATAGGCTGCTTCTGTAATTGCTATGCGGGAGGGCTGGCAGTGCACTTGAGTGCCTTCTTATAGCAGCCTCTAGCTTCCTCCTGATCTCTTCTTATCGTTTCTACTCCCCATGGGGTGGGGAACTTTATGCACTGGTGGTATGTTGAAGGGACGGCTTTCATCTGGTGCAACCATGGTCTTCCCAAGATGACGTTGTAAGTAGAAGGGCCATCTATAACCAGGTACCTGACTTGTTTGTTGACTCCTCCCACATATGTGGGGATGATTATCTCACCTAGCGAGCTGGCTGTTTCTCCACTGAAGCCTACTAGCGGAATAGTCTTCTTCTGTAAATCCTTCTCGCTGAATCTCATGTTCTCTATGGTTTTCAGCATGATTAAGTTGACCGAACTTCCCGTATCTACCATGACCTTTCTAACTGTGCAATTGGCCATTGATAAGGTGATAATAAGTGCGTCATGATGTTCTCGTTCATCGTATGTATCTCCTTCATCAAAGCTTACTGCTGGCAGGTCACTGTGAGAAATTCTGCAAGAATTATCTGGCCTGTCTCCTTTGATCTTGGTGGCATATCTCTTAGCTGCTGAGTATGTTAGGCCGCTTAAGTCTGAGCCGCCTATTATCACGTTTATAATTTTAGTGCATGTGGGTGGGTCTGCCGGCTTGGCGGAACCTACCTTATCCTGCTGCTTGCCCCCACGTGGTAATAGGTGGCTCAGCTTTCCTTGTTCGTACAGGCGCTTGATCTCTCTTCTTAATGTGTAGCAATCCTCAGTGTTGTGTCCGATATCACGATGGAATTCACACTTCTTCTTGCTATCCTTTCTCCAAGCTTGCTCTCCTACTGGTGGGTAGGGCCACCTGACTCCATCTCCCATCTCTCTGAGTGCCTTCAAAATTCCTCCGATACCTGTAGTGAACCCATATTCTGCCAGGGTGGGGAGTAGCTGATTTTCCTCGATTCTGTTGACTCCCCTCCCATATGGTCTGTATCTTTCGTCCTTCTTACTGGTGGTTTGCTTTCTTCCTGATTTCTCCACGGCTGAAGTACTAGAAATACTCGGTGTGCTCTGTAAGGTGGCTCGGCTAGAATATCTTCCTCCAGGTCGATCGCGGCACATTGCCTTTTCTGCAAGATCAGCTTGAAACTATGGCGGGGATGCATAGTCACCGGTTGCTTGTATAGGTCGGAGTCGTGGTGGAGGCCTCTTACGAAGGCTTCTCTTTCTTTGTTGAGACATCACACTCTCGTACTGCTACCTTCTCATTGTTAAATCTGGTATTGTATTCTCCAATGCTCTCTCCTGCCCCCTGGACGATTTTGTACATGTCTCCTGCGTGCTTCTGTGGCTTTTTGCTGCTTGCGAACTTTTGAGTAAATGCGTTCACCAATTCAGCAAATGTAGATATCGACCTGTTGGGCAGGCTTACAAACCATCGAAGTGCCGGTCCTGTTAGGGTGGACCCGAACCCTTTGCACATGCAAGCCTCCTTGACTTGCCCTACAGCTGTTACCGTCATCATCTTCTGCTTATACTGGCTGATATGATCAAAGGGATCTGCTGTGCCATCGAAGAGAGGCATATTTGGATTTGTGAATCCCTTTGGCATGGCTGTGATGGATATGGCGTCCACGAATGGTGAGTCGGCGTAACTGTCTAGAGCCGCTTTCTCGAGTGGGGGTGGTAGCCACGGAACCCCTGCTCAAAGATCTCCTTTAGCTCAATCTTCTTTGACTAGTTATATTGGGCTGAATCGGGGTCCGTCTGTCATTGTGTGCATATTTCCTCCGATCCGGGTTCGGAAGATTCGATAGGCTCCGTGCTTGAGGGTTGTGGTAATGATTGTCCCTGCTTTGCCGGTTTATTTGCTTTGGTTTGACTCGGATCCTGCTGCTGGTGTCCGATCGATTCTTTGCGGGGCTGGCGACGGGGAGGCCACTGTTTGTATCCCTACGCGACTAGGCGGGTCGTTTGACTATCTGGTGTGAGGTATCCTAACCCTCGTGGGGTTATCCTTCCATCTGATGGTATCGTAGCCAAATCCAATCTTGTAATTATTTTAGCTGGTATCTGCCTGCTGCCTGATGCTCCTTGCGTCAGATCTACCAAGGGAGATCTCCCTTCACCTGTCATGTTCGCTGGAGTGTTGGACTGCTGCCTTAGGAGATCAATTTGTGCCCAGAGCTCTCTGTCTCTCCTTCTTACCTCAGCATCTGCTCTCCTTTGGTCTTCTCTCATGTTTTCTATAGCTTTCTGAAGATTTTCCACGCCGTCGAGCAGGATTTGCGTGGGACTGGCGGCGGAGTGACGCCTGAGCTTGATGTTTCTTTGTCTGATCTGATCTGAGTTGAGACAACAGGGGTTTTAGGAGGTAAAGAAGCTTTTGCTGTCGGTATGATTCTTGAGGTATGTCCGGGAGCCTGCGTGGCCACTGTTGATGTTGGATTTTGAGTGGATGGTGGTGGTGGCGATGGATGCCTGCTCCCTGACACGGCTTCAGATGCTTGGTTATCCATTGTGTATCGAGAATATCAACGATTGACGACCACAATGCCCCACGGTGGGCGCCAAACTGTTTAGGTATTTTTACCCAAATCGATTAATTAGGGTCAATGTAGTCTATATTCGTTGGTTGGATGTATGTTTGTTCGTACGTCGTTGAGTAAATAGGAAAATAAAGTGCGTAATGTAAATTGACACGTAAGATTTTGGTGACGCGGAAAACCCAATGTGGGAACAACCGCAGGAGGGACGGTACCCTGCCAAGTATTGCACTATATGAATAGGAGGATGATTACAATTATGGTACGGAGCTAATCCTGCCGGCCCTAGGTGTCAGGCCTGCAAGATATAGAATGAACATATATTATTTGCCGAGATGTGATCTTGAATGTTGATGTATGAATGCGGGACTTGAATGTTGAATGTCTTCTTGATTTGCTTCCTTGGCTATTTATTGGGTAAGAACCCTAGATACATCCTACCTTGAATATGGAAAGGGAATATAACTTCCATAAGGACTCTTTCCAAACCCGGACTCCCTTGCCAATTCTCCCCAATCTCCCTAACTTCTCCTTGACACTCCTTTCCTTAACACGGGCACCTTCTATGATGAGCTCTTAATCCTTCTCAAGCCCGTTTCCCCTTTTCCTGACCGCGGGCTCCCTTCCTCCTCATCACTTCTTTCGTAATCTTTATTTTATCAAATGGGCCTTCTTTATTATGCTATTTTTAGCCCAAACACGCGCTTTCTCGCGCAGAAGAACCCTACCCTAGAAAGGACGCAGTAAGTACTGCGCCTCTCCTAAGGGACGCAGCACCTGTTGCTCCTTTTCTCAGGGCTTTCTTTTTGTCCAAGTTTTCGTGTTCGGTTATTTTCGGACCTTTCTTTTCTATTCTTTTCCAAATTCTACCCTTACCATAATTCCTCTGTGTGATTAGTATAAATAGAGGCCTTCGGTCTCCATATTTTTCACGCGAGTGTACGCCCTTCTCTTCTCCCTTTGCATTCTAGACCTTGCTCTAAGCTTTTGATGCCTATGTGCTTGATAAATCGACCACGTAAGCTTAGATCATTTTGAGTACCAGTCACGTTTGCATGACCGACCAATTTGACCACTACACCATAATTAATCAATAATTCAATTTGTTTTAAAATCTTTTTTCAAGAGCACTTTCATATTTGCATAGATCGAGTCGAGTTACCACTAAAAGCCGATTTAGTTAAATATCGCGACGCTAACATGTAAGTCTGGGGGTTTAAAATCCCAATTTTATTTAATGTATTTTGTTTAATTGTAATTAATGTAGGATTTATATCATAAGTATGCTCAAAACCGTCCTTTAAAACCACCTTTTAAAACTTTTTCACGGAAACAGCAGAGATCTGACGCGGGGAAGAATTGCATCAACTGATGCGCCTTCTGGAAAGGCCGCAGCATCTGCTGCGCCTCTTCCAGGGGCTGCTTTTAGTTGTTGCACTTCTTCTTCTTCCTCGGGTTTTTGCTCCTTTCGGCTTACATTTTCTTTCTTCGTTCTTTTTCTCTTATTTCATCTAGTAATTCTCAAATTAGTTTTTATATATTCTTTTTCAACCTTTTACGGCTTAAATCCCTTATAATTCAATATTTGTGGGTTTTCGTCATCTTATTCAAACCCCGATTTAAAGGATTCGATTTCTCCATATCGAATCGGTTGAATTCATCTTTTGTACATAATTTTCTTTATTTTCCAGTTTTTAATTCCGTTTTCAAATCTAAAGTTTCAATCTTTGTAAATCTGACATCGTAAACCGTCATAGTCTTTAATTCATTGTAATAATGCGTTTTAATCTGACTTATGACGACCTTTAGCATATGTAATCTAACTAAATCACTAATATTCGAGCCGTATATAAATAATCAATGTAAATTAACCAACGAACATAACAAACCGCGAGTCTCACTTTCACAGTCAGAACCCAACTCGAGAACAGTCGCATAAACTGATGCGCCTCTTTCAGAGGACGCAGTTTATGTTGCGCCTGTTCTGGGTTGGCTTCTGCCTCTGAGCTCTTCTCGCTTTGACGTAGGGTTTCTAATTAGGTTTTAATCGACTATTATTCTTATTATCACCATAATTCGACATATTTTCCATATAATTCATATTTTCCATATTTCCATATTTTCTATTTTATATTTATTTCTTTATATTTATTTTCCTAATTTATTTTATTTCCTAATTTCTTTTAATTTCCTTATTTAAATTAATTTCCAATTTCCTTATTTTTTGTATTTTTTCTAACTTTCCTTATTTCATTTATTCTTTTCTTCTATTTCTAAAACTCTTTTTGGCATGTTTATGATGCAAATTCAAATATCAATTGTAATTTATTTCTTATTCCTTTGTAATATTTCTTATTATCTTGTATGATTTATTTGTTTGGTATTCACATGTAATGAATCTAACTTCCAACTTCGACCACATTGAGTTCTAAATTACGTGTTAACCGACATAGTCTAATCTCACATGCTAGGATTAATCTGTGGATATTGCATTGTATGCATTATATCGACAACATATCGAATATGAATAATTTCCCTAATCATTAGTAGAGGCCGCTATCGAGGCGGGCGGGATTAGGTGTTCGTTTAAAGAGCTTCCAAATACGTACCGTCACCCCTTACTCCAGATCTCTGTGAACATCCGTGTTCATTGGCATCCACGAAAGTCATTCTAGACATAGAATGCTAAGGGTAACGAGTTATTAGTGTTCATGTCATTACTTTGTGTCTTGACATGACACGAGGTATTCGAACGATTCCAATTTCCCATAAAAATTGGTGGCGACTCCACAAATGCACGCTTATTTCAAGTGCTTCCGCGCGCGCCGCGGTTGGCCCATGTCCACAGTTTGACGACTCCACTGGGGATAATACACTTGCGTGTTACCCAGCGTAAAACTTGAAAGAGGTTAGGGAATAGTTTATACGAGACAGTTGTTGGTTTTCATTACTCGACCTTCTTAAGTCGTTTTATTCGGCCTTCCTAGGCTTAACCCAACCCATTCCACCAATCGTCCCGTTTGGACGGTCCAAATTCTTATCTGGGCCTAAGGATAGATAACGATTGACGTCAACCATACCGTGGTACATACTCATGTTTGTCTCATGGGCTTTCGCTACTCGAGGGAATGGACTAGGAACATACCTTACTCATGTTTGGCACAGACCTCTCCACATACCAGGGTTTGATTGCTTGGTATGGCAACCCACCTTTTTAAGCCAAAACCCTTTAAATGCACTCAGCATACCGTTATAATGCTCATATGTATGTTTGTATCATATACATGATCACCGTTTTGTAAAAAAAACCATGACGAAATTTTGTAAAATAAAATCCTTTTCAAAATGTAAACATTTTCAAAACAGCGCAAAATAAGCCAAAACTCTGTCCAAATATCGAGTCAAACATTGGGCCTCAAACCCATTTCAAATCCCGCTTTCGGCCGAAAAAAAAAACCTTTTAAACCAAAATATTTTCAAACCATATAAATGTAAATATGTAAATTCAATTAGGCTAAGTTAGGGTCAAAATTCAAACCGACTATGTCCTAGTCGGAACTCTGTCGAGTCATAAACCCATCTTCCTTTACATTTTGGGTCTTTTCAAGTTCAAGTCAAGTCCTAAGGCGTCACGCCTTCATTTTGGACTCCCTATCCCTAGTCGATTAGGATCTAGACATTTCCACACCTCGACTCACACACTCGAGGCTAACACGTCGAGTTATTCCAAAATCCGTCTCTTGAATTCTCCTAATGACACATTTGGGACACACATGCCCGAACCTCGAGTCAAGTCTATCTTAAAACACACGTCTTAGAATCAACACGTGTCATCGATCCCGTCAGTAAGGTTCACTCTGTCAAAGTCAACACTCGAGTCTAAATTTAAATTCAAGCACCGTAAATTCAAGACAAGAGAAGTCGCTCACGACATTTCACGAATTCACAAGTCAAGTCAAGATTTGTCGTCTTATCCTCGTGATTACTTGTCCCTTGCTGTGATTCGTTGCTTATTGCCTTAGTATGCGTGATCCAATCGAGTTGTAATGCGCGTCATTTCTGTCGAGTAGGAATCCAACGAGTTCCTTAAGTCAGCAAAGTCACGAAGCAGCTCAAGCCACAATCACCATGTCTCTCCAAGACGTTTATGCCATGGTCCTACGAGTTCAAGCTACAGTGGAAAATCTGAGCATTCGCGTCCTCGCCCTTGAAAATGGGATGGTGGAAAAGAACACGCCACCTAGAGAAACCTCTAGTCTAGGTCGTCCAAAGCTTACCTCTTTCAATAACCATCGTCCTAGAAAGCCGAAAACAGCTGAAAGGAAACCTGGGAGGCATCAAAGGATGCTTACCGATTTAGGCATGTCTTATGCCGATGCATTGAAGAGACTCTCTGCCCAAGGCAAGCTACATCCAATAGGGCTAACTCCGGATCCACCTTTAGAGAGGCAGGTGAACCTTTAAAAGGGCAATAAATACTGCCTATATCACCAAGGTAGAGACCATGATATTGAAGAGTGTTTTCTCTTAAAACACACCATCCAGGATATGATCAAAGAGGGCAAGCTTCCAGTGCCACCTTCTATCGGGCAATCCAAGAAAATCGACCCTCTTGGGTCTAATATCACTAAAAATGACCATGAATCATTCCTAGACTGTTCTCATCAACTTGCTTGAAGACGACGATATCCAAAGTGGAATGCTCATGCTTTCCATTGCCTTCAACAATAAATTTTCCAAAATAGAGGGAACCATTGATAACCTAAACTCTCGACTTTCCAACATGGAGAACCAGTTTGCTGAAATTGGTAAGAAGCTTGATGCCCAACCTCTCAAGATGAAAAGTGTCCAGACAAACCCTCAACTTGACAGTCCTAAGGAGAAAGCAAAAAGTGAGCAATCTATTCCTAGTTCTTCTCATCCAGGAATCAAAATCAACAAAGGCAACCTCATGGAGCCTTCATCAAAGAAACCTAACAATTCTCCAAGGTCATTCACAAAGGCTTTCGACAAGAAAGATACATCCTCTAGAAAATTTACCAACATTGGTATTATATACGCCGATGCTCTTTAGAGACTTATGGAGTGACGAATGTTGAGGCCTATCGGTCCTACGCCTGACCCAGAGAAGAAGTCTAAGTTCTGGGATGAGAATGCCTACTGCAAGTACCATAGAGGCAAAGGGCATGATACAGAGAAATGTTTCAAATTAAAACATGTCATTCAGGATATGATCGAAAGCGGGAAGTTGTCCCTCTCAACCTTTAGCCGACAAGGCAACTTAGGCAATCCTCATGGATATACCACTTATCAAGAAACTCTTCTTGACTGTTATCCTTCCAGTGTTCCCAATGATGAGGATGAGGTGCTCAAATGGGTGAATGCTCAAAGTCAAATTCCAAAGCCAGTTGATGGAAAAGAAAATGTTCAAGTGTGGGCCGATGATTACGAGTCTGGATCTAAGATCGCGTCAAAGTCCGAGTCCGAGTATTAGGCTTTCTATCCCATAATTTTTCTAGTGTCTTTCTTCATGTCCATTTCCATTTCTAGTGACAACCTGGGGGCTGTCCCACGAGTCACATGTCTTCTCGAGTCTATGTTAAATACATTCATTATTCATTTCAATAAAAGTACAATTTTTAATCCACTTATTCTTCTTTTCCTTTACCTTTTCCTGTGACAACAAGAATTGATTTGAGACATTTTAAAATGAATAACAAATGACAGTTGATGTGAGTACACTTAAACGATGTTCCATTCCAAGTTGTAGAGGTCCTGAAACTCCGTGTTCATTTTTCTTACCTATTCCATGTCTGGCAATAGACACCTTACAATCCCCTAGTTTAGGACGAGCCTATCTCAAGATATTCTAGGACGAATCCAGACCATCTCCCTTGTTGACGATCCATGACGGAAGACAAGCCCATTCCCCACTATAAATAACCCTGTTACTAAAAACAAACCCGTTTAACACCAAATGTGCTAGTCTGACCCAAATCCATGATAGCAAGCAAATCCAAGACGATACGAGCCATGATCAAAGACAAAGGCTCAAGGCCGCAGTTATGCCCCTAATCCAAGACAAAAAAGCTAAAAGAAAAAGGCTCGATCAAGCAAGTCAAGTCAAAATTCAAAGTAAAAGTTATCTTCAAAAACCTGAATCAAGAATCTGAGCAAAAGCCGAGATATATTCCAGACCAAGAATCTGAGTCTGAATCAAGAACAAGTATGAAATTCAAATGCTGAATGAAATACTGCTGAAGTCTATATAGAATCAAGACATCGATAAAGATGGTCAGCTAGCACCCGCACTTAGCCTTTCACACATCACACACCCTAAGTCCTTCCCGAGACCGTTAATGGGAAATAGTTAGGAATTTTGAGAATCCTCTCAAGCTCGTCAAGTATACCCATCCTTTAGGGCCAGACATGGAAACATGATCCTATATCAATTAACCTACCTTTATGTGCTCAGGCTACATCAAGCCAAGAGACTCCATTTCCAAGCCATAATCCCATCAAGCCTTAACTCCACAAAATCAAGCTCCAGAGATTTGCTCATCAAAGCCTCTTATTTCCGAGCCCCACATTCCAAATATCCAATCCAGTTTCACCTTGACCCAGACACGGAGTCTTCAAATACTTTTCTACCCAAGACGGGACATACCCATATCCATCCTTAGGGTCCACTTTCGAGTGTGCTCACATGACAAGGAAATTTTTACAAACTTGATTATACCTCTTTGGTCTATGATCAAAGAGAGTTATCTCAAATCTATTCTTCGAGTCACCAAAGGAATATACCCTTGTGACCCATGCACTTAAAGGTCCTGACAACATAAGCTTAGGCACACACTTGAACTACGAGCATGGTTTGATTTCACCTCTTCAGGTGGATACGTAGGCAGTCCTTTCTTACACAAGAAGGATACAACCACAACACCCAAATAAAATTAACCAGCCTTAGAACTACGATCTGGTTTGATTTCACTTCACGTGGATACGTAGGCAGTCCTCATGGACACAACCATCCCAATTATCAACTTTCAACCTCAATTAACATCCCTTTCCATTTCATCACCTTCCAACCACAATTTCCATTTATACCTCTTTATTGGGGGCTCTTTTTTGTCGCCCAGTCTCCTTTTTACCAAAGTCTAGAGTCATCTTCTCATCCTGGGGGCTTCTCTTCCGAGATGCCACCCTCCCTTTATTCCTCTCTCATTTGAGTCGAGCTAGTGCTTGGTCCGGACAATGACAAAGGTCTTAGATTGATTCTCCAAGTTATCGTGCCTCAAGAGGGGTCTTTTTTATAGCAAGCGGCAACAAAAGATGTCCAAATAGACAGCTGATCCATGGCTTATGCCTTGCCTTTTTATGCCCCATCTTTTTGCAATTCTTATACCTTCGGAATTGATACGCATTGTCACCTACACTTGGCTAGGGGTTGCGTATACTTAAGCAAAGCGTCAGAGTAATTCCATGTCGCGTCAGTCAGTCCTATGTCTGTATTGCGCCAGTCCATCAGTCTGCGTCTGTATAAGTTGATGTTGCATAAGCCCATTGGATATACATAACGTATTACAAGTAACAAATTTCATCTTTATTTCAAGTTTTAAACAATTTTAATAAGGAAAGAGCATTCAAAACTTGTATGTTTCCTTTCTCATTTGAGGTCCATGTGCTAATTGCGTTTCCTCATGTGTTGTGTGCTATTTGCCTATCAGATTGCGTTCTTGTGTGGCTACTAACCATGCAGGTAAGTATCAGAAGCAATGCTCGCTCCAACTGGGGGCTTTGCCCAAGTTTTCATTGTCCCCAGCAGTATTTTGCAGTATTGCTCATGACGATCAAGATATTCCTAGTCGTCAATATATTTCTCCCCAACAGTATTTTGCAGTATTACTCATGACGATCAAGATGTTCCTAATCGTCAATATGTTCCCCAACCAGAGTTCCCTTGAGACCGACGCAAACAGATTCCCCAGCAGTTTCTACCAACGCCCTGCTACCCTCAATATTATTGTTTTCTCACGGAGTTCGGCAAAGGTGTCGTTCTCCAGAAGTTCCCAAACCAGCGCCTCCTTCCTTAGGTTCGTAAACCTAAAGTTAGGGTTCTTACCCCTAGATTCTTAGATCCCAAAATGGCTTCCTTTAGATTCATAAGCACTTAAGCTCCCACACCAACGTCCTTAGGTTCATAAACCAATAAATCATTTTGGAGTTCTCATACCTCAGAAAGCTTAAACGCACGCGTTCAAAACAAGAATTAGTAACCCAGTAGTTTCTAAACTTAACCCTAGGATCCCAATTCCTCTTAGGTTCATATACGCAGGTTCATACACCTAGCTCTTTAAGTTCCCAGACTCCCGAGTTTATACACTTCTACCCTTAGGATCATAATCCTTTAGGATCACCTTTTCTTAGGGTTCCTACACCCAAACCTTGGTTACCCCTTAGGTTGAACATATATTTGACCTTCTTCTCGTCGATATTTTCCTTTTGGGCCCCACACCCTAGCACAATCCTTACATATCTTTTAGGTCTTACCCTTAGCTCCTACGCAACTTTGGAAACATCTCGAGAAAGAAGTCTCAGGTATGAATTCTTCTTATGGCTGGCGAGCTTGCTTACGTAGTCTAATGGACTTTAAACGACCCTCCCCGATAGTCGACAGACTCTAAAATGTTCCCGACGACAGGTCCTTGGCTACGACCCCTTGAGTCGCCTCGCGTCGCCATAGTCGTCAGGTTGTAATCTTCGGTTGACCTGGTGGATATACTTTGACTTTTGCCTTGTCCAAGCCTCAGTCAAAGTGGGGGCTCTGTAGATACCTCGTTTCTGCACCTCCCGCCAAACACTCAGTGATGATTGGGCCACATGTTTAGCATATGTCGCGATTTTATGACGTTTCGTAGATCGGTTAATAAAAGGTAACTCATACACTTGTGTCTACCCCTTGGTTGTCATCTAGGTGTCATTACGGTCGTTTTGGCAGTAATTAGAGTACATTTAGAGTCCGGGTCAAAAACCGTCTTTATTTCCTAAAACCATCAAATCTCGAGTCAAAAAGCAATGTGCTTGTCTACCTAAGGTTAGGATGTCATAAAATGTTATGAGTATATCTCATTTTGAGTCCCATATCACTTCTTTGGGCTAAGCTTAAAGTTTACTTTACAAAATGTGCATTTCATTTAGTTAAAATAACAATTCGATATTTAGGCTCGTTTTACGAGGTGATAACGACTTTTTTGGGTATGGCCTATTTCACAGAAAATTCTAGATCTTTCTGTTAGCTTTCCAATGCCATCAAAATCACCTTAATCCGAGTCTTGTAGAGAAAGTTATGCCTAAAATACGACAGGCTGTCAAACGCGCTTTCTCGCGCAGAAGAACCCTACACTAGAAAGGACGCAGTAAGGACTGCGCCTCTCCTAAGGGACGCAGCACCTGCTGCTCCTTTTCTCAGGGCTTTCTTTTTGTCCAGGTTTTCGTGTTCGGTTATTTCCGGATCTTTCTTTTCTATTCTTTTCCAAATTCTACCTTTACCATAATTCCTCCGTGTGATTAGTATAAATAGAGGCCTTCGGTCTCCATATTTTTCTCGCGAGTGTCCGCCCTTCTCTTCTCCCTTTGCATTCTAGACCTTGCTCTAAGCTTTTGACACCTATGTGCTTGATAAATCGACCACGTAAGCTCAGATTATTCTGAGTACCAGTTACGTTTGCATGACCGACCAATTTGACCACTACACCATAATTAATCAATAATTCAATTTGTTTTAAAATCCTTTTTCAAGGGCACTTTCATATTTGCATAGATCGAGTCGAGTTACCACTAAAAGCCGATTTAGTTAAATCTCGCGACGCTAACATGTATGTCTGAGGGTGTAAAATCCCAATTTTATTTAATGTATTTTGTTTTATTGTAATTAATGTAGGATTTATATCATAAGTATGCTCAAAACCGTCCTTCAAAACCACCTTTTAAAACTTTTGGAAGGAAACAGCAGAGATCGGACGCGGGGAAGAATCGCATCAACTGATGCGCCTTCTGGAAAGACCGCAGCATATGCTGCGCCTCTTCCAGGGACTGCTTTCAGTTGTTCCACTTCTTCTTCTTCTTCGGGTTTTTGCTCCTTTCGCCTTACATTTTCTTTCTTTGTTCTTTTTCTCTTATTTCATCTAGTAATTCTCAAATTAGTTTTTTTATATTCTTTTCCAACCTTTTACGGCTTAAATCCCTTATAATTCAATATTTGCTGGTTTTTGTCATCTTATTCAAACCCGGATTTAAAGGATTCGATTTCTCCATATCGAATCAATTAAATTCGTCTTTTGTACATAATTTTCTTTATTTTCCAGTTTTTAATTCCGTTTTCAAATCTAAAGTTTTAATCTTTGTAAATCCGACATCGTAAACCGTCATAGTCTTTAATTCATTGTAATAATTCGTTTTAATCTGACTTATGACGACCTTTAGCATATGTAATCTGACTAAATCACTTATATTCGGGTCGTATACTGATAATTAATATAAATTAACCAACGAATATTAACAAACCGCGAGTCTGACTTTCCCAGTCAGAACCCAACTTGTAAACAGTCGCATAAACTAATGCGCCTCTTCCAAAGGACACAGTTTATGCTGCGCCTGTTCTGGGTTGACTTCTGCCTCTGAGCTCTTCTCGCTTTGACGTAGGGTTTCTAATTAGGTTTTAATCGACTATTATTCTTATTATCATCATAATTCGACATATTTTCCATATAATTCATATTTTCCATATTTCCATATTTTCTATTTTATTTTTATTTCTTTATTTTTATTTTCCTAATTTATTTTATTTCCTATTTTCTTTTAATTTCCTTATTTAAATCAATTTCCAATTTCCTTATTTTTCCTATTTTTTCTAACTTTCCTTATTTCATTTATTATTTTCTTTTATTTCTAAATCTCTTTTGGGCATATTTATGATGCAAATTCAAATATCAATTGTAATTTATTTCTTATTCCTTTGTAATATTTCTTATTATCTTGTATTATTTATTTGCTTGGTATTCACATGTAATGAATCTAACTTCCAACTTCGACCACATTGAGTGCTAAATTACGTGTTAACCGACATAGTCTAATCTCACATGCTAGGATTAATCTGTTGATGTTGCATTGCATGCATTATATCGACAACATATCGAATATGAATAATTCCCCTAATCATTAGTAGAGGCCGCTATCGAGGCGGGCGGGATTAGGTGTTCGATTAAAGAGCTTCCTAATACGTACCCTCACCCCTTACTCCAGATCTCTGTGAACATCCGTGTTCATTGGCATCCAAGAGAGTCATTCTAGACATAGAATGCTAAGGTAACGAGTTCTAAGTGTTCATGTCATTACTTTGTGTCTTGACATGACACGAGGTATTCGAACGGTTCCAATCTCCCATAAAAATTGGTGCGACTCCACAAATGCACGCTTATTTCAAGCGCTTCCGCGCGCGCCGCGGGTGGCCCATGTCCACACTTATGTATATGTTATGCTTGATGAAATGCTTGATTGACAACCTAGCATGATTTTCTAATCTTTTCAACAAGACTTGTAAGACATAAATCAACTCAAGCCTTGTTAGACCATGCATATAGTTGAATAGGGAGATCCAAGTCATTGTAGGTGTCATAAGGTGTAAGTCAAGTCGACTCCGAGACCTAATTCTCCCTAGGAATTGTAAGACATAAATCAACTCGATTCTAACACAACTATAATCGTTTGTATGACTCATTATTGTGATTATACCATGTTTCCCTATAAACCCATGACACCCTAGTGTTTTTAATCACTTGTTTACATCTAAATTCACTTGCGTTGTTTTTTATTTGTTTACATTTTCATTATAGTAGTTTAGTTTACAACTCAAACCTAAATTATGACACAAGACATAGCTACTTGCATTAGATAACCATTTGATAAACCGTCCCTTCAGTATGCCAAATCTGGCAATCAATAAGGAGCGTACCACAAAGGTTTAATGCATTTAATAACGACACTTAGATTACCGTTTTCCAAATATTGGCGGAAACCTAGACCGCGCTAATAGGAATAACGGTTTCCCTCGAAAACCGTTGTTATTATAATTTGACAACGGCTGCTTTTACAAACCGTTGTCAAAAACTTTTAACGGTTTCCAAAAACTCGTTATAGAATCACTCTTATCAACGGTTGTTAGAAACCCGTTACCAGTTTAAGATATCGGCATTTCAAAAACCGTTACTAAATTAACACCAGCAACGGTTTTTATTACCCGTTGTTATGTTATAGCTACGGATGTTTTGTAACCGTTATTATTTTCTATTATGAAATAACGGTTTTTCAATTCAACCGTTGTCAGTATTTGATTAGATTTTTCAATTTGATTACTGCATTCAAAACTTTATCAGAACTTTAATAAATATTCAATTTGACCAAAATAATTCTATAAATATGTCTTCATAATGTTTTAGGACAAATTCTAAATTATCAAACATTTACTCTTTAATTTCTTTCTAAATTTCTCTCTAAAAAAAATATGGTGGTGTATCGGAGCTACAATCACATTCTCGTTACGCACAGCCTTTTACTTGAATTCTCTATAATCTCCCGGTTCATTATGGTGTGAATGGAAAGAGTTTAAAACCTAATTTTGGGTGGTTGACGCAAATGCTTCATGACTCCGGTTTCACCGCGGTTAAAAAAGTGTACCCTATGTATACAAACAAGCAAGGTTGTTTCGCTTTTATCGTGTTTGATGAAGCCAACTGCCATGATAGTTTTTGTCAGGCAAGAAAATTAGGGGCTAGATTTGCGGGGGAAGATGCGGGGAAAGAGGACTTATATTCAGAAGATAAATAACAAGGCCCTAATCTATGGGTTGCGACCCATCTTGATCATCATCTGCTGAAACATTGCAAGAAGCATCACATTCTTGCCACCGTGCCTATGTCATGGGAGAAAGAGGCCATTCCACCTGCGCTTCTCGGTGATAATAAAGGGCCAATCTACGACTTGCTCTATACCGAAATTCATAATGAGTATCCTAATACTTCATCAGATTCTAATAATTAAGTCTTTAATTATTATCTGGCATTGTAAGTTGTATTTGGATTATGGTGGTGGTTTGAATTAAAGTTTAATTATTTATGTTTTTTGTTACGTTTTTTGTTACCCCATCCTCTGGAATTCAGAGAAAATATCACCAGAAAAATATCAAACTTTTATTATAATGACTTAAGTTTTTAGAAGTACATTAAAATATCAAGCTAAAGAAAAAAAATCGCGTAAAACAAGCGTTGACAAACGTGAAAAAGCAAATGTGTAGTGTGGAGTTGAATGGAGGGAGTATGTTTTTTGTTACCCCATCCTCTAGAATTCAGAGACAATATCACCATATATGTCTCTTTCACCTTCAGCCCAATCCACACAGTCGTTTTCCCATTCCAACGACAATGTCCCCTGCTCGGCAATGCGACCTTGACGGTGCAGAATCGGAAGTAGTAGGAGACGGTCAGATTCATTCGCAACTCATAAATATGGGCCTACCCGCTGATCATCGTGATAAAAAAAGAGTCTCGAAGAGTCATTGTTATGGAATGCCCGCTCAAGTTTGCGAGCCTGACGAAAGCATTCCTGCTCCTCACCCCGCCAAACTCGATGAGGGCGCACCGCCCGAAGCCATCATGCGCATCATTTTCCGGGTAGATAGTTTGAACCAAATTCAATCCGGCTAACCGAATCAAACCTATTAACCAGTCAAGGCTGTCCGAGAGTATAGCCTTTCCATGCCCGTCCTCTGTATACGGGAGATTGTGAATGATGCACGTAAAGGGTTTAGTAGATAAATCTAATTGGGGGTCCTACAAGAGGTTCATATGATGCTTCATCATCATCATCATCATCATCAGCGGATGAATAATATGAACCACTATAAGTTGATGAACATGACGACATAATCGATGTGGAAAATTAATGGAGGACTTAACAAGTTAAGAAATGGAAAGTGCAAACGGTACAAGTTAAGATTGTGAAAATTATAATTCTATTTATAATGAGTTTGGGTTGTATTGGAAACGGTATAATAAGATGGTACGAATTGGAACCGGTATAATAATAAGATAAGAATTGGAAACTTAACAAGTGAGGAATTGGAAAGTGGAAACGGTACAAGTTAAATAAGAATCGGTCAACTCTACCGTGTTAAACATATTAGCGTAGAACGGTTATCAAAAAACCGTTGTTGAAGAGTCTATCGATCCGAAATACTCAAGAGGGGGGGTGAATTGAGGATTTAAAACTTTTACTACTTTTTTGATTGTATGAATATAATTAATTATTTAATGTTTATTGATTAAACTTTAACTAATTAACTAATGAATGAGTAAGAACGAAATAAACGAAAGAACGAAAGAGAGAGAGAGACACACGTTTTTTGAAGTGGTTCAGTTTCACAAATCGAAACCTACGTCCACTATTCTCAATTAATAAATTTAGTACCTTTCTACGGATTACAAATTTACTAACCAAACTCGTACAACTAACCCTAGTTGTAACTCAAGTGAGTACCGTTAAATACTCGAGTGACTAACTTACGCTAATAAGAAAGCACTAATGATTCTTCTAAAAATTCACGTTAATGAACGAGTAAGAAATCAATTAAGCACTATTATCTTATAACGATAACGAAAGAACGAATGCACGAGTTTATAAAATACACGACCTTTTTCGAAAAATAACAAAACAGTTTTCTTGCTTTAAAACACGGTTTTGCTTTTTGAAATAAATTAAAGTTATTCTCAAAGGTCTTGTTTTTGAATGTAGCAAAGAGTAAAGTATTTATAGCAAAGGAAGAAGCATGGCACTCGGTTTTCTCAAAACCCTAGAGGCCGAAATAATAAGATATGGAAATAGAATCATATCTTATTATTTTTATCCATAAAATCTTAGAAAAGATATAATTTGTTAATAGATTATCTTATCATATATTTACCTAATATTCTTTCCTTAGTTCCCTAGATATGCCGAAATAATAAGGAAAAATCATAACAACTTTCCTTATTTTATTTAAGCAATCTCTTAGAAAAGATATAGGATAAATATAAGATAATCTAATCAAATATATACTTAATATATTTTCCTTAAACCCTACATGGCCGAAATATATGGTATGTAAACAAATCATATCTTATTATTTCTTTCCTTAAAATCTTTAGGAAATAATAGAGAATATTCAAAAGATAATTTTATCAATTATTCTCCTATTATTGATCGAAGCCATTTGGTGTTCACAATTAAGTATATGTGGTCGTTGGTCAATGGTCGATACAAAACACAATTTATACTTCACAAACAACTCTACAATTAGTAAAGAGGCAAGTAAAGGTCGGATCCCAAGGGACGGGTATTGAAATGAGAATTCTATTGTAACTAGTAGTGTCTAGGGGTGTCACAAATTGGGTTGATGTAGAAGGTCACTAAACTAAAATAACAATGAAAGTAAACTAGCAAGATGAATAAAATAAGGGGTGTAAACAATTGATTGAAGGCACTAGGGTGTCATGGGTTCATAGGGGAATCATGGGATATGATCATACAAACATGTTCTCAAATTATAAGCAAGCAATTATTGTTGTGATGGATTGAGTTGGGTTATGTCTTACAATCCTAGGAAAGTTTGGGTCCCGGAGCCGAATCGATTAGATTGTACAACACCTACAAGTCGACTTAATCTTTCCTACTCAACACATGCATGGTCTAACAAGACTCGAGTTGGGTTATGTCTTACAAGTCTCATTGAAAAGATAGGAGATGATAGTAAATGCAAGGATTCATAGGCTTAACATTTCATCAAATATAACATGTGCATGTATTAAGATCAAAACAAGCAAGCAAATAAGATATGAAAGCATATTGATTTAAGCATGAATCATCCCCCATGTTGGTTTCCCCTAATCACCCATTAACCCTAGCTAAGAGACTACTCACTCATTATCATGTTGATCATGCTAGCAAGGTTGTCAATCATACCAACAATATGAAACATGATGAATAAATGAAAGTAATTAACAATAATTAAAAAGGGATTAAGAGATTATACCTACTAATGATTCCAAAATAATAATGCAAAGAATAATAGAAGAACTTGATGATTGATGGAAGGTTGTCAATCTCCCAATAAACCCAATAATCTTCTAATTACCCAAAATAAAGGAAGAACAAGAGAGAGATTAAAGAACTAAAACTTGGATTAAAACTTGATTAATACTTGATTACAATATTGAAGAGAGATTTGATTGATATTAACTACTCTAAATATTGATAAGAAGAACATGCTCCTCTAATTAGACTAATGGGGTATTTATACTGAAAATTAGGGAGGATGCATTAGGGTTAACTAAGGGCTAAACTAGTAATTACACTTTTTAAGTTGAGCAAGGAGGACCCGGTATTTTCTGAGAGAAGGGCTTCTCTTTTCGTAGCTTGAAGAATGAAATCCGTGCTGTGCAGGAATCCGTGCGGATTAGAGTCGGGACGGCCGGATTTGGGCTGTGCAATCCGAGCGGATTTTGGAGAGGGACGCTCAGATTGTTGAGGGGGAATCCGAGCGGATTCCAAGGAGGGACGCTCGGATTGTGCTGGCTGGACGGGCGGATTGTCTGCAATCCGTTCGGATTGTTGGTCAGCTTCAATTCTTCTTCTTTTCTTCCCTTTTCTTCATAAATTCCTTGGGGATTTCCTTGGGGACGCAAGGATCCTTTCTCAACATTGTTCTTCTACTATAATATGTACAAAGGCCTTCTAGTCTTGTCTCTTCTTGATGCTTGGTCATTGAATACAATCAATTTAGCCTCGTTTTGCCATGAAAATGCAAGATTCTTACTCCTTTCCTACCAAGGGATCAAAATCTCAAAGAATATGCAAAACAAAGAACTAAAGATAAGAAATGACCCAAATAGGCACTAAAAAGCATGGGAACAAGGCTAATTCGGGGGCTAAATATGCGCCAATTATGGTCACATCAATTATCTTTTCCTTAAATCTTAAGATATGATAAGATTTTCCATAACAAAAATATTCTTATCATATATAACCATATCATGCTAAATATAAAAGATATGTTAAGATAATTCTAGAGAATAAAATCTTAACAATAATCAACTTATATCATTAGGTTTACACGAGAGTCCGCACTGCTCGTAGGCCTTGTTTTTCGTGAAAACCCTAACATGGCAATAGATTAGATTTAGGGTTTAAGAGTGGATAGTATTAGAAACCCTAATTAGTAATATGACTCAACTCATAAGTTGACCCAACATAATTACTAATTATAAGATTAAAATAAATCCACACTCAATATGAATATGGGCTTCCTCATTAAATAAATACTATTTACTAAAACATTTAAAAGAGACAAAAACATTTTTCAAAAACAATTTGAAAACATTTTAGTCGTGTATTGTATAAACTTGACATCTCAATGTTATAGTAGAAGAGCTATAACATTGAGCTCTTATATAAGTAATGTTATTACTGTGAAGCTATAACTTTACTAACATAAGAAATCAATTCTCATGTTACCATTACGAGGTAATCACCTACGCTATTCTAATCTTCTTAGGAGATCTTCGAGTGTAGGCTACTTCATCATTCAAGCTTGATCAATTTTTAAATGAGCTTCATCTTCTCATGAATGCTTGAATAATTCTTTCACTATCTTGTAATATCTTGATCCTTGATTGAGGGCTTGATCATAAAATGTTCGTGTATACTTTCATCACAATTCTTTAATGCTTGTGATTAGTAAGTCCAATCTAAAAGACTAAACAAACAATTACGCGCAACGAGTATTTAGAATATAAAGCACTCTTGACATCATCAAAACACAAACATATATATCTATATGGTTCAACAAATTCCCCCTTTTTGATGATGGCAAGTCTCCTAAAATTGTGACTAAGTATGTAGTTCCCCCTCAATATAATACCGTCATCTTTATAGATAAAGATCAACGCAAGATCAAACAATTATATTCAATACCAAAGCTTTAAGGACTATAAGAGACAATCGGTCTTGACAAGGAGCAAGCTTAGGCAAATACTAAAACATGGTCATTTCTTCCCCCTCTTGACATCATCGAAAAGACGAGAACAGACATAAAACGACTAGAATGATATCAACCGAGGCAAGAAATATATATAAACCAAAGCATATATTATAGCATAAGAACGACTTCAACATAAGCAAGTCCTACATATAAAGTGTGTAATACAAACCAAGTTGAGTATAGATTTTGTAGGAGAGAAGGGAAGTAGTCACTCACCTAACTACGACCTACAAAAGCATGCACGCAATCTAACATGATAGATATCTCTAGCTACCGTACATACACACTCCAACTAATCGAGGTCCAAAACACATGCCAAGGACTTACAAAGTAATGTGAGGTGAGGTAACTGGGTAAGAAGGGGCAAAATAATTTGGATATGTGGAGGTAAAAGCCAAGCTAGCACCGATCACAACCAAAAGTAACCATATTTCACTTTCCAACCCAACATAACAGATAATGCACCATGCCAAGTATGGTACAAACTCACTTACATCAACAAATACTTCTCCTCAGGTAATATGGAAATGAATAAGAATAGGAGTAATAAGAGATTTTTGCCTTTCCATCTTTTATAGTATCATTTTTCTCCACTTTTTTTTGTATTTTTCTCTTTTTTTTTGTTTTATTCCATCTTTTTCTTCTTCCTTCCAATATCCATCACAAAAGCAACAAAATTGACCACAACAAGACTTCCAAACTTACCAACAAGACTAGCTTGACAAGGGTAGGCCATATGGAATGTAGTTGAATCAATAGGTCAAAACAAGGCAAATTTAGCTAATGTGAAGTTAGTAGGTAAAACGTAAAGGAAGGGTCGCCTCTCCACATGTGTCACCACCACAAACCCGAGTGTATACAGGTAATAAGAGACAAATTTCATGCTTATGCAATTTGATGTTACATGCCATGTAAGGAGTACTACTCACATCCTAAATTAAACCAATCATGAATGTCATTGGTTTATGAAGCTCTAAACCTTAGAATGTATATTGTGATGAACAAGAGTTATGGTTTGTATACAACACAAAATATAATAGACTAGCAAACGGAATATTCTTATAAAATAATTAAATACTATATAAGAGTGTACTTGCAACGGAAAATATGAACATAGACATATAATCTCGTCTTAACTAGTCAATCATACGGGAAATAAAATATTTATGACAAGTTTAGTTGCCACCAATTAAACCTATTTCCAACCGTAAAGTCTCAAAACGTCCTCTAGCTAAACGTTTTGTCAAAATGTCTGCCCATTATTTTTTAGTACTACAAAATTTGAGTTTTATATTCCCTTTGTCAACATGATCACGTATAAAATGGTGTCTGATTTCAATGTGTTTGGTACGTGAGTGCTGTGCGAGGTTTTTGGAAATAATAATAGCACTCGTATTATCACATAAAATAGGAATACAACCTACATTAATACCATAATCACATAACTGTTGCTTAAGCCATAATAGTTGAGTACATACCAGTCCTGCTGCAATATATTCGGCTTCTGTTGTTGAAAGGGCAACTGAATTCTGCTTCTTTGAACCCCATGTGATAATGCAAGGTCCAACGAACGTGGCAACACCTGATGTACTTTTCCTGTCTAAAAAAGAACATCATGCGTAGTCGGCATCAGAATATCCGACCAAATCGAAATTGCACTCCATGGGATACCATAAATAGAGCTTAGCCGTGCCAATAAGGTATCGTAAAATTCGTTTTACGGCTGTCATATGCGATTCTTTGGGAGATGATTGATATATCGTACAAACGCATACGCTAAACATGATACCTGGTCTACTTGCAGTTAAATATAGCAATGACCCAATCATTCCTCGGTAAGTTGTTTCATCAACTGCCTTACCGTCTTCATCTAGAGTTAATTTCTTGTCTGCGACCATTGGAGTAGACATAGCATGAAAATTTTCCATTCCGAACTTTCGAATTAATTCCTTAATATATTTTTGTTGATGAATTTTAATGCCTTCTTCGGTTTGTTGAATTTGCAGACCTAGAAAGAATTTTAATTCTCCCATCATGCTCATCTCAAATTCAGAAATCATCAACTCAGAAAAATATTTGCACAAACTTCGGTTGGTCGATCCAAAGATGATATCATCAACGTAGATTTGAACAACCAAAAGGTCAGAACCCTCAGATTTTAGGAATAAAGTTTTATCAACGAGATCCTCTCAATCCACTTTGTCAAGTAGAAACTTTGATAACCTATCATACCAAGCTCTTGGTGCTTGCTTTAATCCATATAGGGCTTTGTCTAATTTAAAGACATGGTCTTCAAATATGATATCCTTAAATCCAGGGGGTTGTTCTATGAAGACTTCTTCTTGTAAATACCCATTTAAAAATGCTGTCTTGACGTCCATCTGGAAGAGCTTCATTCCTTAATGAGCCGCGAACGCTATCAGAAGTCTAATAGCTTCAAGACGAGCAACAAGTGCGAAAGTCTCGTCGTAATCTATTCATTCTTGTTGATTATAACCTTGGACCACCAATCTTGCTTTGTTCCGAACGATGATTCCGGCATCATCTAGTTTATTCCTAAATATCCATCTTGTTCCAATAACAGATCGATCCTTAGGTCTAGGAACTAAGTGCCAAACTTTGTTCCGTTCGAACTGTTGAAGTTCTTCTTGTATGGCTATAATCCAATCCGATTCTGCAAGAGCCTCATTGATATTTGTTGGTTCGGTCATGGATAGGAATGAGTAGAATGATAAAAAATTATTCAAGGATCGTCTCGTTTGAACACCCTTCTTAATATTCCCGAGAATATTGTCTATTGGATGTGAGCTCTTGTATTTCCATTTGGTTGAAGTACTTTGCTCTTCATCATTATTTGAACTTGACCCAACTTCATTTGGCTCAGAATTGGAGGAAGTTCCCCCTGAATCAAATCCAGGTGTTGTAGTAGAGCCGTTTATAACTTCGGACTCAGTACCTTGATTTGGATTCAATGTTATAGTAACATCACCTATAACATTAGATTGGGAATCCTTATTTTGAGTCAATGTTATAGTATCATCAACTATAACTTTGGTTTTCTCCTTTTTCTCTTTTGAGGAACGATCAAGTTCATCACTTATTCCTTCAATCTCATTGTCCTCCAATTCTAATTCTGGGGGATCGTCTCTAGACAGACGAAAGTCAGGTTCGTCCAAGTCTTCTTCCTCATCCTGTAATGGCTTATCAAACATGTTATCTTCATCAAAAATAACGTGAACACTTTTTTCAATACAGAGTGTTCTTTTATTAAAGACTTTGTAAGCCTTGCTATGATCCGAGTATCCTATGAAAATTGCCTCATCACTCTTAGGGTCAAATTTGCTTAACCTATTCTTACCATTATTATGAACAAAACACTTACTCCCAAAACAACGAAGATGGGAGATGTTAGGTTTGCGACCTCTTAGGAGTTCATAGGGGGTTTTCTTAAGAATAGGCCTTATCATAGCACGATTATGGATATAACAAGAAGTACTAATGGCTTTAGTCCAAAAGTTACGAGGTAAACCACTACATAAAAGCATTGTACGAGCCATATCTTCTAATGTTCTATTCATACGTTCAACGACACCGTTTTGTTGAGGAGTTCTTGGTGCAGAAAAGTTATGTCCTACACCATTAACTCTACAATATTCTATAAAGGCTTGATTATCAAATTCAGTGCCATGATCCATACGAATAGATACAAGGTTAGTCTTATATTTATTTTGAACTAGTTTCATAAGACAATCAAATTCATCAAAAGTCTCATCTTTTGAATGAAGAAATATAGGCCATACATACCTTGAGTAGTCATCTACGAGAACAAAGACATACCTGAATCCTCCTCGACTTCTTACCTTCATAGGACCACAAAGATCCATGTGTACTAATTTCAAGGCTTGATTTGTGCTCACTACTCTTTTCGGTTTGAAAGATGATCTTACTTGTTTGCACCTAGCACACGTGTCACACATCTTTTCTTGGTCGAACTTGATCTTAGGTAGCTCTTCAACCAAGTCCCACTTCTTGAGTTTGTTCAATGTTAGTGAGATAATGTGGCCGAACCGTTTCTGCCACAAACAGGGATCATCAAGAGTAACTTTCATGCACGTAAAAGAGTTAGTAGGCACATCATTTAAATCTACCATATACACATTCCTTTTCCTATGGCCTTCAAGAATGACATTACTTGTTCTTTCAATTATAATGCGGCATCCATCAGTATGAAAAACAACTTTATTACCTTTGTCACATAGTTGAGATATGCTAAGCAAGTTGTGCTTGAGACCATCCACTAAATAGACATCACTAATTGCGTGTGACTTAGAAATTCCAATTTTGCCAACACCGATCACTTTACCTTTCTTGATGTCCCCGAACGTCACCTTTCCTCCGTTGCAAGGTTTGAGTGAAAGAAACAAATTCCTATCTCCAGTCATGTGTCTTGAGCATCCACTGTCAAGATACCATTGATTGTTTTCTTTCACTATTACCTGCAGAGAGGATTAGATACAGTTTTTAGGTACCCAAGCTAGGTTGGGTCCCTTATGATTAGTTACTCTATATACCAAATCCTTTCGTACCCAAACTTGTCTAATGGTTGTTTTTCTAAACCTTGGGTAATTTTGTTTAGGAGGAGTTCTAGGTTTAGGGTTTTCTCGTGGTCTAGGAATGTATCTAGGTCTAACACGACTATTTTCCTTGTGATTAGGCTTGCTTTGTTTAGGTCGACAAGGAGTTTGTGAAGTGCTAGGTTTCTTGGTGTAATCAAAAGCCATGTCATAGAACCAACGAAAGTTATTATTCCTTTCTTCATTAGGTTCATCTATAAGGGATTCATCATCCTCGACTGTTGTGTCAACCGTTTTAACAAAATCGGTATTTTTTCGTATATCATGTACACGCTTGACACAATTGTCTTGGATGTGACCCTATGACCACAGTAATTGCAAATCAGATATTGAGGAAGATCGGCATATTTTCTTTTTCTAAAATCATAATCCGAAGGTGTTGATTTGCATTTAGATTGATCTCTACGGCTGTAGCACTCATGTCCTAATCCCATCTTCATATTATTGTCAAATTGTTCGGTTAGGAAGTTTAGGACTTTTGTGCTACCTTCCCACTTATCATGGACTTTCCGAGCATGTAGAAGTAAGTCCTTTAGGGTTTTTATCTCCTCAAGGCATTTCGTGTGATCTACGTCATTTTTCTTCTTATAATTGTCACGAAAGTCATGGAACCTTTTGTTAAGAATAAATACAACATCTGAATGTTGCTTCTTAACATTGATCATCTCAGTTTTAGATTCCTTTAATTGCTTTGTGAGAGAATCTATTTCTTTCTTCTGATCTAGGATCACAGCTTCATTAGCCGTGACTTTAGACACTAAGAGTTCTTTGGCCTTTCTAAGTTCTAAAGTTATAGCTTCATTAACTATAACTTTGGCTTGTAGATGCTTAACGTTGAGTTTCAGATCTGAGGTTATAGCTTCATTAGCTATAACTTTAGACTCAAGATCCTTTTTCTCAGCGTTTACTGTTTCTAAATTTGTAGCAACATTAGCTGTAACTTTAGATTTCAGCTTTTTAGCTTTTGCCTTTAGAATTTGATTCTCTTCAGCAATATCAAGAATCTGTTCTTTCAGATCCTTTAGTTCCATATTCTGTTCATGACATTTATCAAGGGAATGTTCAAAGTATTCAATCAAGGCATTTCTAGATAGTTTCTTAACGCCTTTCTTAAGTTCAAGATAACTTACATCATCATCGTCATCTTCATCTGATTCTCCTAGAAAGCAATAATCTGAGCGAGAGTCCAAGCTATCATTATCATTTTCAGAAAATAGGTCAAGACTGACGCTACTTAAGCAAAGATGAGCAACTTCTTCAACTTCTGACTCCTCATCATCTTCTGTGTCTAGATCTCCCAACATGACGCCAACATGACTTGATTGAATTCTTTCTTGGTCTTTTCCCTTTGAGCCTTGTCCTTAATTTTCTTCCAAGTGGGACAATCCTTAATCATGTGATCAGATTCTCCACACTTGAAGCAACCTCTGTTAATAAATAATGATTTTTATTCTGTTGCTTTCTTGTTAAAGGACTTGTTGTTGTTAGAAGTAGACTTTGTTTGCTTGTTTCGAAAGATCCTATTTTTAATACGACGAGCAAACAATACGGTCTCATCCTCTATGTCAGAGCTGACATCCTCACTTTTCAAGGCCATGTTTTTACCTCTGCTTGGTTCAGCGTCATCTGCGTTTAAAGTAATTTCATGGGCCATGAGAGCACCAATGGGTTCTTGATAGGATAGGTTTTCAAGATCTCGTGATTCCTCCATTGCTGTGACTTTCACACGCCACTTTTTAGTCAGGCTCCTAAGAACCTTCCTTGAAATGTCCTCGGTACTGAACTTCCTTCCTAGGTTTTTCAATTCGTTTATGATGCTTGAAAACCGTGCAGACATGCTATCCAACGCCTCATTAGGCTCCATAATGTATAGCTTATATTTCTGCCTTCGCAGATCTATACGGTGCTTCCTAACAATTTAAGTACCTTTATAAGCTAGTTCAAGGCCATCCCATATCTCCTTGGCCGTTGTACAGGAAGAGAACCGATCGAATTCGGCAGTAGTCATTCCGTTTTGCAATAAGCTTATTGCTTTAGAGTTCTTTTCGGCTTTCTTGTAGTCGGCCTCGACATAGTCGTCTTCCTTCTTCTCATAGGTAGTGCCTTCAGCGGATGCAACTAGAATTTTGTGCGGTCCGTTTTGGATAATCCTCCAACACTCCCAATCATGACCTTTCACATAGTGAGTCATCATGTTTTTCCATAACCCATAATTCTTCCCATCAAAGACGGGACACTTGAGGTATTTGGAGTCCATTTATCACGTGATAGGCAGCGGAATATAAAATGATAAGATAAATAAAGATAGACAGATCAGCCTCTTTGCGGATAGGCAATCAAGAGCACGAGGCTCTGATACCAATTGAAGAGTCTATCGATCCGAAATACTCAAGAAGGGGGGGGGGTGTGAATTGAGGATTTAAAACATTTACTACTTTTTTATTTGTATGAATATAATTAATTATTTAAAGTTTATTGATTAAACTTTAACTAATTAACTAATAAATGAGTAAGAACGAAATAAACGAAAGAACGAAAGAGAGAGAGAGAGAGAGAGACACGGTTTTTAAAGTGGTTCAGTTTCACAAATCGAAACCTACGTCCACTATTCTCGATTAATAAATTTAGTACCTTTCTACGGATTACTAATTTACTAACCCAACTCGTACAACTAACCCTAGTTGTAACTCAAGTGAGTACCGTTAAATACTCGAGTGACTAACTTATGCTAATAAGAAAGCACTAATGATTCTTCTAAAAGTTCACGTTAATGAACGAGTAAGAAATCAATTAAGCACTATTATCTTATAACGATAACGAAAGAACGAATGCACGAGTTTATAAAATACACGACCTTTTTCGAAAAATAACAAAACAGTTTTCTTGCTTTAAAACACGGTTTTGCATTTTGAAATAAATTAAAGTTATGCTCAAAGGTCTTGCTTTTGAATGTAGCAAAGAGTAAAGTATTTAAAGCAAAGGAAGAAGCATGGCACTCGGTTTTCTCAAAACCCTAGAGGCCGAAATAATAAGATATGGAAATAGAATCATATCTTATTATTTTTATCCATAAAATCTTAGAAAAGATATAATTTGTTAATAGATTATCTTATCATATATTCACCTAACATTCTTTCCTTAGTTCCCTAGATATGCCGAAATAATAAGGAAAAATCATAACAACTTTCCTTATTTTATTTAAGCAATCTCTTAGAAAAGATATAGGATAAATATAAGATAATATAATCAAATATATACTTAATATATTTTCCTTAAACCCTACATGGCCGAAATATATGATATGTAAACAAATCATATCTTATTATTTCTTTCCTTAAAATATTTAGGAAATAATAGAGAATATTCAAAAGATAATTTTATCAATTATTCTCCTATTATCTTTTCTTTAAATCTTAAGATATGATAAGATTTTTCATAACAAAAATATTCTTATCATATATAACCATATCATGCTAAATATAAAAGATATGTTAAGATAATTCTAGAGAATAAAATCTTAACAATAATCAACTTATATCATTAGGTTTACACGAGAGTCCACAATGCTCATAGGCCTTGTTTTTCGTGAAAACCCTAGCATGGCAATAGATTAGATTTAGGGTTTAAGAGTGGATAGTATTAGAAACCCTAATTAGTAATATGACTCAACTCATAAGTTGACCCAACATAATTACTAATTATAAGATTAAAATAAATCCACACTCAATATGAATTTGGGTTCCTCATTAAATAAATACTATTTGCTAAAACATTTAAAAGAGACAAAAACATTTTTCAAAAATAATTTGAAAACATTTTAGTCGTGTATTGTATAAACTGGACATCTCAATGTTATAGTAGAAGAGCTATAACATTGAGCTCTTATATAAGTAATGTTATAACTGTGAAGCTATAACTTTACTAACATAAGAAATAAATTCTCATGTTACCATTACGAGATAATCACCTACGCTATTCTAATCTTCTTAGGAGATCTTCCAGTGTAGGCTACTTCATCATTCAAGCTTGATCAATCTTTAAATGAGCTTCATCTTCTCATGAATGCTTGAATAATTCTTTCACTATCTTGTAATATCTTGATCCTTGATTGAGGGCTTGATCTTAAAATGTTCTTGTATACTTTCATCACAATTCTTTAATGCTTGCGATTAGTAAGTCCAATCTAAAAGACTAAATAAATAATTACGCGCAACGAGTATATAGAATATAAAGCACTCTTGACATCATCAAAACACAAACATATATATCTATATGGTTCAACAGTTGTCCAATGAGTAAAAACACAACGGTTATCAAAAAACCGTTGTTCAATTAGTAATAACAAAACGGTTATCAAAAAACCGTTGTCCAATGACTAAAAACACAACGGTATTGATTTGACTAATGCATGCCTTGTAATTTTTACTTTTTCTGATTCAAAGTTGTAGTATTACGTATTTGACCATATGTATAACACAAAATGATAACGATTCTTTTTTAAGCCGTTATCATATTACATATATCAACAACGGTTGGACAGAACCCGTTTTAAAAAAAAAATTGTTTAATTATCTTTGTTTTTCTAGTGTTTGTGATTTGACTAATGCATGCCATGTAATTTTTACTTTTTCTGATTCAAAGTTGCAGTATTGATTGTTTGACCGTATGTATAACACAAAATGATAACGGTTCTTTGTTAAGCCGTTATCATATTTCATATATCAACAACGGTTATTGTAAATCCGTTGTCATATTACACCAATAAACAACGGTTTTTCTTATAACCGTTGTAAATACAGATCCATTGTGAAAACTGAAAAGTTTGTGGTTTACCAATGCATAGCCTATTATTACTGTTTGTTTGACCATTATTCACCTCATGCATGCATGCACTATTAATACAAGTTTGAATGTAATGTATAGATGAAATTAATCTAATTAATTATAGCTTTATTATACTATAAATAGCATCACATTTCCAGTAACAATAAGAATTACTTTATTATTACTAACCTTTCTACTTCACTTTTTAAATAATTTACATATACATATATATCATAATTAAAAGAATGTCGTCGTCTTCATCATCCGTAGTCGCACCTCCTCAGCAATCGGTAACCAGCTATATAACCCGATTACATGCATAATTCACAATCTCCCAGTCATACGCGATGCTGCTGGGAAGCCAGCTTCTAAGTCTCTTAACCCATTGAGGGACATCCTCATTGAGAATGGGTTTTCAAATGTTAGGGTAATCCACCCGGCTTGGATTCTTGGTCGTGGGTTTCTTGGATATGCTCTGATCGTGTTTCGAGGGGATGGTCTTGACGATTTTCGCCAAGCAAAACAACTCGCTGCAAGGTATGTGATACGTGCATTTTATATAGTCTTTTAAGCCTCCTTATGCACGTATTTCTATGCGATTCTTGTGGTTTTATGCTACGAAATGCCCCGAATATTCTACTTTGGTTTGTTTAGCTTTATTTGCAGGAATGAACCTGAAAGTGGTGGAATCAAGCCTTTTATCATCCGTTTAGCATGCATTTGGAGGAAGAGTGAATTCGGAGCCTAGATGCTGTTGCCTTGGGATGCGTGAAGTCATCTTGGAAGCTAAATTATCAAGTCAAAGCTGAAATCAACGAAACAAGTAGTTGGTTGAGTCCAAGTCATTCGATCGAGTGGTTTTGGTTAGAGGAAGACTTCGATCGAGTAAAGCCTATGTTCGATCGAATTGCTTTATTTTGGGTTTCCTCGATCGAGTTGTTTTTCCACTCGATCGAGAGGTTTTGCTGAGAATCAGTTCAATCGAGCAGTTTAAAATAGCTCGATCGAGTAAATCTCTATTGGGCTCGGGCTTTTTAGCTTTATTTCGTTTCTAGGTCAAATAAATTGTATTTCCTATAAATAGGAAGACGACAGACACTTTAGACACCACCTCATACATTAATTTTTTCCCTTTCTCTCTATTGAACACTGCCTCTCTTACGGATCTTATTTAGTAATTCTTTCTCTATTCTCTCTTTATTTTGCAATGTTATTTACTTCTTCATCTTCTGCTTTTATTATGTCTAGCTAATTTTCCTTGTTAGGATTTAGGGGATTCGATGAATTATTGTTAGTTGGTAATTAGGTTTACAGATCTTTCGTTGTTATCATGTCTTTGTCGTTAATCACTGCTTTTAACTGTATCTAGCTATTTGAATAGATTCATTTAGCCTTTTTAACCTTGGTAAGCCTTGACCTCGATCGGAAGGTTGGAAGGGATGAGACCCGTAGTGAACAATATGATGCTTTAGTGAAGGCGGAAGCTAAGCTAATAGTATTTTAGGGCGAATTGAGACCAGAAGGAGATATTCGTTGCCCCTTAGACCGACACATCGACTGATATGTGACCTTAACTGCAATTAACTGATGTTCGTTGATGAAGCGACAATCCTAGTTTTCTCTCTTTCTTGTTAATTTCTCCTATCTTTAATTCTCTTCCCTTAATCTCACTAGTTTAGTTCAAACAAATTACAAAACCCCCATCTTGTGACCTCAGACGAACTAAATTGACAAGTAGATAGTGACCGCCTCCCTGTGGAGATCGACCCTACTTACTGCTAGCTTCTGTTAGTGTACTTAGGTTTTATTTTTGGTACCTGACGACGGTATCCAATTTTGGCGCCGATGCCGGGGAGGCAACTATTTTATTTGCTTGTTTATTTTTGTCTTTCTTTAGCCTCAAGGAATTTATTCCTTAAGGCTGTTCTCATCTTTTTCTTTAGTGCTGTTTTGATAGGTCTTACAGGTCCTACCTAGACAGTTCTAGGTAAAATATCGTCAAAGGGAAGGCTTGAGTACCTTTGACTTTCCACCTATGTTCCATTCTATGGCGCATCAGGTGGTTTACTATGGGAGATGTGGTGCTGCTAGGCACAATACAACTGTTTGCTTAGCGGGAAATGACGAGGTTTATGCGTTCAAGCAGCGTAGACAAGCTAGCCATTCCGTTGTAGTTGTGCCGCCACACCTACCTTAGCAACGAGGCTATCAAAAGCCTCCGTTTGTCTGGCCACCGCAACAACAAGCTCCTCCTCCTGATAAACAGAAAGAAGTCGTTGCTGAGCTGAAATCTTTGGTTAAGACACTTGCATTCCGACTGCAAGAAGACAATAGACGTAAAGAAGCTCTACTCATTGAGCTGGAGTCTCAAATAGCTCAGCTAGCTGCTGAGTCGAATATTAGGAAACCAGAGAAGGTATACTTTACCTACACCGAGAGTGGTCTTTCCCATGGAGGACCCGAGTTGCCTGACGCTACTGATGATTTGGATGACTCGGATTACGAAGATCTATCAGAAAACGACGCACCACTAGAAGATTTCTGCACTGAACAATGACTAGTACTCGATCGAATTGATTATAGTGGTCGATCGAGCGAAATATCTGAGGAAAGGTTCGATCGAACAGATTATACTACTCGATCGAACAACTGTTTTGAGGAAGTTCTCGATCGAGTTGTTTCATGTACTCGATCGAGTAAAATTCAGGAGGAATGCCCTCGATCGAGTCCTATTTTTACTCGATCGACTAGTTTGGCCATGGAGCATAATGAAACTTGGTTCGTTTTGGATGACAATTTCGACAAAGACAATGGTTACGGTGAATCTCCCCTTTTCAAAGCCGAGCTGGATGCGCTTGAGGCTGCGATTTATGGGACGTAACCCACAGAGGAAGGTAATGAGAAAACAGCTGAGTCAGTGATTGTTCCTAGCACGGAAGAGGTAATACGTTCTTTTATCAATGATTCCGACGTTGAGAGCAACCAAACTGAGGTAGTTAACGATAATTTTATTGTTATTGCTAGTACGCTATCTCATATGACTCTTATTTTTTCTTTTGATGCTCTACCCCCTCCCGTATGGACGAATAAGTTACTAAATTTTCACCATTTTTGTCGTCATAAATTCGTTAAACCAAAACGGTACCTTAGATTATTCCTAATTGCTCCTGAGCTCCTTTATTTTGTTGATAAATTTAGGAGCTGTCATAGGAAATTTGTTAGGCTTAAACGGTGGTATATTTCAATTTCTTATGTCGTTATTCTACTATGGTGCTACTTACAGTTTTGTGTAGAACATGCGCAACTATTTGATCGGTTGCTGCGCGCCTTGGGCTGTTTTGACCAGGCTAAATTAGAGAGGCTCGATGAAGAAGAAAAAAGGTCGAGCTGGGACCTGTCTGAAACTAGCGCTACCCGGGAGGCAACCCGGATATTTTTTTTTTTAGTTGTTTTGTTAAACATTTTAGTTGTGTGTAATAATTGGTTTTTTAAACCATAGACTGAAGCAGTTAGCTTGTTTTGTTAGTTTCGCGGGCTGTTTATTGCATCTTTGCAGGAATCTATTATGGATGGCTCGATCGAGTACTTTATATACTCGATCGAACCCTTTTGTTGGTGATTTCACTCGATCAAGCAAAGCTTCTTCTCGATCGAGTGCCTGCCAAAGAGGATCTTTCGATCGAGAGCCCTACTTCCTCGATCGACAGCTTATGCAATCTAATGTACTCGATCGAGCACTAAATCTTCTCGATCGAGTACCATCGCGTGAATTTGGCTGATTTACTTCCTGTGACGATGCTACTAAGCTATACGTACCTCCCATGTTCATGGTCGGTTTGGGGAGGTCCCTACTTCGCGTACTCTTGTGAGTTTTCCGCATCTCCACTCTCTCCTTTTTTTAGTTTGCATTTCCTTTCCCTGTTTTTTTTTAGTACAATGAGGGCATTGTACGGTTTGGTTTGGGGAGGTTATGCATCCATATCTGTGTCTGCATTTATGTTTTTATTGCATTTCTATTATCACGTTTAATTTCTGTATGCATTGCTTGTTTATTTTTTATAAAATTCAAAAAAGTCTCAAAAAAATTAGAAAATTCGAAAAATTCAATAAAATTCACGTTTATTTTTGCATATAGGTCGAGTCGGAACGGTAGATTTCAATGATGAAATTGCACTGTGATTGTCTTTTTGCTTAAGCCTTGCATAAACTATTATTCCTTTTAGCTTTGTCTTGTTGCATAATCTACGAGTTAATGTTAAAATTTAGCTGGACATACAGACTTGACCTGAAATTTTGGCAAACTACTTATATATTCTAAGATCTAGAGTCGTATAAACTGGTGTCATTTGTGACTAGTTTCATGTAGGATTGAGAGTAGTTACTCCTTGCATAACATGTATCATTAATTTGCACGTATATGAAATTCAATTGCTTTTTGCCTACATACATTCGGGTTAGTGGTTGGTGTCACATGCAGGGAGGTGCTTACAATTTCCCTTTTCTTCCATTTTTACCCATTTAACTCCACATTAGCCAAATTTTCCTTTTGACCCTTAACTATGTTGGAATATGTGTCCTCCGACAATAATGCGATCACAACTGTCGATCATGATGATCACATGTTTAAATCTCATTTTAAGAATACATGTGGGATGTAATATTTTACAGTCAACTGGTCCACACATATCGGTAATGATTTGCTGACTAGAGTTTGACATTACTGTCGTGCGACGGTGGTGATCAGTTGATCCCCTTAGATCATACCTATAGGGAAATACTCTTAATTGATTATTTAATTAATCGTATGCCGATACGAGTTCATTAAATTGCTTAAAATTGACGGATAATTTTGTGAGTAAAATTAACGTGTCTCATTGTAATTCGATTAAATTAGATATGGTCTAAGTAATCGAATTGTTTTATTACTTGGATAAAATTATTGTTTACGAAACAATTGAAATTGAAATTGAATGAATAATTTATTATAAATATAAGACGTTGTAATTTATAATTTGATAAACCGTTTTGGTACAAGTAATTACAAATTACTAGTCGATTTTGTTAATGACATATTTTATGAGTATGTTGATTTTTAATATGTTAAAAATACATTACAATTTCATAAGTCAAGTAACATGTCACATATGTTACAATTGACAAATGACAAAATAAAATGGACCTCCCATTTTATGTATATGTGCCGAAAATGGAGGGTGTTTGAGGAATATATTGTGTTTTTATTTTAAGTGGAAAACATGATGATTAAAGCCTAATAGTAGCCATGCAACCCTATTTTTCTTGGGAAGAAAATGAGCCTCATGCATTGGCCCCTCTACCACCCCTCCCACCGGTTTTCCACTATGAGAAACAAAATGGTTTCCTCTAATTTTATTCATTACTTCATCTAACATTTTTTTCTAGTGTAAGAAAGATATTCTCTCTATAATTTGTGAAAACTTAGAGAAATAAAATCCTCATAAATCTTTCCTCTCTTGGCCGAAATAAACAAGGGAGAACAAAATTTATTTTGTGTCAAATTTTAAGTAAGACTTGTATTATTTCTAGTACAAAATAATATTAGTTATTAAGAGGTTTCCTTGGGTATATACATTTGGGAGAGGTTCTATTTTGGACCTTTTGTTCATCCATTATAAGGAAGCTCAAGAACTAACAAGAAGGAGATCTTGTTGGTGCCCTTTAATCCGAAATCCCTAAGTAAGAAAGACGATTTCTTCTCTTATCTTGTTTTAGTTTGCATGCATAAGATCTAACATTTATTTTATGACTAAATAAATTATTTCATATATGAATATGTTAATTAATGAGATTAATGTTTTCTAACAAGCGGTATCATGAGCCTTAGGTTGTTTGCATGCAAATCGGTTTATAGTTTTTCCGAGTTATGAGATTAACATACAAAACTAATTAATTTGGATTTATGAAGATAAACCTTAAAATAACTTTGCATGTTAAAAGTTTCTGGTCCTAAGTGATTTTTAGGACATTTTGGTTTATTTATGGATTTTATTGTTCAATTTATATAATATTGGCATTAAAATGTGATTTTTATGATAAAAATGTCATTTTTGGACGAAAAATAGCTACACTTCGAATGTTTCAGTGGTTTTTGGATATGTTTTCACATATATTATCTACTGATGGCCTGTAAATTTTCATGTTAAAATGAGTTGTTTTGCTCGAAATATGGATTTCTTAATTCAAAATCTTATTTAAATGGGTAAATAGGTTAATATGATTTATATTTCGAATATGGTCATGTAAATTTAGTATGTTGTCACATGAAATTTTACAAGATGTGTGTAAAATATTTGGCTATAATGAAGTATTTATGCATGATTTATGAATTTTTGATGAAAAATCACATAAATAGTGACTATAATTAGTAATAATGCTAAAACATACTTCATGACTAAAGAAAAAACGTCACATGTTGCATTTTATCATATATTTTAGATCTAAGAGTGAAAAGTTGATAAAAATAATTTTTCTCATATTTTTATGGTCATAATTGTTAAAACCGATAAACCGCAACATAGTTTTTCTCGATAAATTTTCGAAATTTTTAACCTAAGTTTTGAATATTATGAGTGTCATGTTATTTTTCCAGAATGTTCATGAGTTTACATTTCAAATTTCGAAATTATTTGAAATTTTTATAATTTAATTTGAAGTTTATAGCATAATTTTGTTTTTTGGGGCCATTTATGAACAATAGTCAGAAATCAAGTTTAATTTTTGTCAAAATGTTAGTGGAGACTAATTTTTGAGTTCTAAGATGGTTAGGGTAATTAACTTGTACATAAATATGAATTTATGTAATTATTGTGATTTTAACAAGTTATAATCACGCAAATCCATGAAAACCGATAAATATACGATATTGGCTCTTAAAAGGCGATTTAGCATAAAATTTAGCATGTTCATACATATTATAATGCTGCATTTTATTTATGATTGTCATATTTTAATTTTATGTAATTTTTGAATTAGGTAATTTTACTTAGTATGGCCTTAGTTTTAATTGGTATTACCCGAAATGTATGAGAATATCGATTCGGTTGTAATTATTGTGATCTCGCATCACCGTTTTGTAATTTAATAGATTTATTTTTATTTTAATTACAAATGTATAATAGAAAATTATGTAATTCATTTTGTAATTTATTATTCCGGAGTTCCTTGAAGACGGTGCCATTCGAGAAGGTGATCCATCAAAGAAAGTGTTGCCTTGAAATGCGGGCCAAAACCGAAGTTCAAGGGACCAAAGGAGTTGGTTTCCGAATTTGTAATAGTTTATTAGATTTACTATTTTAGGAAGGCCATACTAGGATTTTATTTCTTTATGCTTTGCATTTTATTTATATGTTGCATGCATCGCTAAATCGCCATAACTAAACATGCATTTTAAATCGAGTTTATCGACCGTGTCAATTACAATTATTGTAGTTCGCCGCTTTAGTTCACTTAAAACGTGATAAATAATAAATTGACACGACCTCTTGCTAAAATAAACAATTGAGACTTAGCCTTACCAAAAAGTAGAAACCATGAAAACCTATTTCATGAGGGAGTGCGCTCGGCCATACCGGGGTACAAACCTTGTTACGTAGGGGAAGTGGGTGATAAATGTCTATCCACCGAATTCATATTGATAAGGGATGAATCGGCCCTACCGTGCCCAAGTTGATGTGGATTTGGATCATGGACACATTTATTCGAAATTTGGGTTGAACTCAACAAAAGTATTCTCGACCATAACCCGATGTGTTTTGGGCTAAAGATAAATATTAATGTAATTTTATCGACCAAGAGTTCTAAAAGTAGAATCGATTAAAGAGTTAATCCACCGAGTTATATTGATAAGGGATGAATCGGCCCTACCGTGCCCAAGTTAATATGAATTTGGATCTTGAAATCATTTATTATAGTTGGGTAGAGGTCACTATATAAATGCTTTACTTCTTAAATTATTTACAAATATTATTATAACGACAAATGTTCTGTTTTTCATTATTCCGTTGTCATATTGTTCTATTTCTTTACCTCAAATTATACGATATCATTTCGATTTTTAGTTCAAATCTCCATTAAAACATCGTAACTAAAGACAAATATGATTTTTCTTCTAAAACCTCGTGTTATCCATTGGAAGGATCTCTTGTGAAGAGTATAGATAAAAGTTATTCGACATCAAAAGATACGAGTTAATTAAATTGCTTAAAATTGATTATTTAATTAATCGTATGCCGATACGAGTTAATTAAATTGCTTAAAATTGACGGATAATTTTGTGAGTAAATTTAACGTGTCTCATTGTAATTCGATTAAATTAGATACGGTCTAAGTAATCGAATTGTTTTATTACTTGGATAAAATTATTGTTTACGAAACAATTGAAATTGAAATTGAAATTGAATGAATAATTTATTATAAATACAAGACGTTGTATATTATGATTTGGTAAACCGTTTTGGTACAAGTAATTAAGAATTACTAGTCGATTTTGTTAATGACATATTTTATGAGTATGTTGATTTTTAATATGTTAAAAATACATTACAATTTCATAAGTCAAGTAACATGTCACATATGTTACAATTGACAAATGACAAAATAAAATGGACCTCCCATTTTATGTATATGTGCCGAAAATGGAGGGTGTTTGAGGAATATATTGTGTTTTTATTTTAAGTGGTAAACATGATGATTAAAGCCTAATAGTAGCCATGCAACCCTATTTTTCTTGGGAAGAAAATGAGCCTCATGCATTGGCTCCCTCTACCACCCCTCCCACCGGTTTTCCACTATGAGAAACAAAATGGTTTCCTCTAATTTTATTCATTACTTCATCTAACATTTTTTTCTAGTGTAAGAAAGATATTCTCTCTATAATTTGTGAAAACATAGAGAAATAAAATCCTCATAAATCTTTCCTCTCTTGACCGAAATAAACAAGAGAGAACAAAACTTATTTTGTGTCAAATTTTAAGTAAGACTTGTATTATTTCTAGTACAAAATAATATTAGTTATTAAGAGGTTGTTCATCCATTATAAGGAAGCTCAAGAACTAACAAGAAGGAGATCTTGTTGGTGCCCTTTAATCCGAAATCCCTAAGTAAGAAAGACGATTTCTTCTCTTATCTTGTTTTAGTTTGCATGCATAAGATCTAACATTTATTTTATGACTAAATAAATTATTTCATATATGAATATGTTAATTAATGAGATTAATGTTTTCTAACAAGCGGTATCATGAGCCTTAGGTTGTTTGCATGCAAATCGGTTTATAGTTTTTCCGAGTTATGAGATTAACATACAAAACTAATTAATTTGGATTTATGAAGATAAACCTTAAAATAACTTTGCATGTTAAAAGTTTCTGGTCCTAAGTGATTTTTAGGACATTTTGGTTTATTTATGGATTTTATTGTTCAATTTATATAATATTGGCATTAAAATGTGATTTTTATGATAAAAATGTCATTTTTGGACGAAAAATAGCTACACTTCGAATGTTTCAGTGGTTTTTGGATATGTTTTCACATATATTATCTACTGATGGCCTGTAAATTTTCATGTTAAAATGAGTTGTTTTGCTCGAAATATGGATTTCTTAAGTCAAAATCTTATTTAAATGGGTAAATAGGTTAATATGAGTTATATTTCGAATCTGGTCATGGAAATTTAGTATGTTGTCACATGCAATTTTACAAGATGTGTGTAAAATATTTGGCTATAATGAAGTATTTATGCATGATTTATGAATTTTTGATGAAAAATCACATAAATAGTGACTATAATTAGTAATAATGCTAAAACATACTTCATGACTAAAGAAAAAACGTCACATGTTGCATTTTATCATATATTTTAGATCTAAAAGTGAAAAGTTGATAAAAATAATTTTTCTCATATTTTTATGGTCATAATTGTTAAAACCGATAAACCGCAACATTGTTTTTCTCGATAATTTTTCAAATTTTTAACCTAAGTTTTGAATATTATGAGTGTCATGGTATTTTTCCAGAATGTTCATGAGTTGACATTTCAAATTTCGAAATTATTTGAAATTTTTATAATTTAATTTGAAGTTTATAGCATAATTTTGTTTTTTGGGGCCATTTATGAACAATATTCAGAAATCAAGTTTAATTATTGTCAAAATGTTAGTGGAGACTAATTTTTGAGTTCTAAGATGGTTAGGGTAATTAACTTGTACATAAATATGAATTTATGTAATTATTGTGATTTTAACAAGTTATAATCACGCAAATCCATGAAAACCGATAAATATACGATATTGGCTCTTAAAAGGCGATTTAGCATAAAATTTAGCATGTTCATACATATTATAATGCTGCATTTTATTTATGATTGTCATATTTTAATTTTATGTAATTTTTGAATTAGGTAATTTTACTTAGTATGGCCTTAGTTTTAATTGGTATTACCCGAAATGTATGAGAATATCGATTCGGTTGTAATTATTGTGATCTCGCATCACCGTTTTGTAATTTAATAGATTTATTTTTATTTTAATTACAAATGTATAATAGAAAATTATGTAATTCATTTTGTAATTTATTATTCCGGAGTTCCTTGAAGACGGTGCCATTCGAGAAGGTGATCCATCAAAGAAAGAGTTGCCTTGAAATGCGGGCCAAAACCGAAGTTCAAGGGACCAAAGGAGTTGGTTTCCGAATTTGTAATAGTTTATTAGATTTACTATTTTAGGAAGGCCATACTAGGATTTTATTTCTTTATGCTTTGCATTTTATTTATATGTTGCATGCATCGCTAAATCGCCATAACTAAACATGCATTTTAAATCGATTTTATCGACCGTGTCAATTACAATTATTGTAGTTCGCCGCTTTAGTTCACTTAAAACGTGATAAATAATAAATTGACACGACTCTTGCTAAAATAAACAATTGAGACTTAGCCTTACCAAAAAGTAGTAACCATGAAAACCTATTTCATGAGGGAGTGCGCTCGGCCATACCGGGGTACAAACCTTGTTACGTAGGGGAAGTGGGTGATAAATGTCTATCCACCGAATTCATATTGATAAGGGATGAATCGGCCCTACCGTGCCCAAGTTGATGTGGATTTGGATCATGGACACATTTATTCGAAATTTGGGTTGAACTCAACAAAAGTATTCTCGACCATAACCCGATGTGTTTTGGGCTAAAGATAAATATTAATGTAATTTTATCGACCAAGAGTTCTAAAAGTAGAATCGATTAAAGAGTTAATCCACCGAGTTATATTGATAAGGGATGAATCGGCCCTACCGTGCCCAAGTTAATATGAATTTGGATCTTGAAATCATTTATTATAGTTGGGTAGAGGTCACTATATAAATGCTTTACTTCTTAAATTATTTACAAATATTATTATAACGACAAATGTTCTGTTTTTCATTATTCCGTTGTCATATTGTTCTATTTCTTTACCTCAAATTATACGATATCATTTCGATTTTTAGTTCAAATCTCCATTAAAACATCGTAACTAAAGACAAATATGATTTTTTCTTCTAAAACCTCGTGTTATCCATTGGAAGGATCTCTTGTGAAGAGTATAGATAAAAGTTATTCGACATCAAAAGATACGAGTTAATTAAATTGCTTAAAATTGATTATTTAATTAATCGTATGCCGATACGAGTTAATTAAATTGCTTAAAATTGACGGATAATTTTGTGAGTAAATTTAACGTGTCTCATTGTAATTCGATTAAATTAGATACGGTCTAAGTAATCGAATTGTTTTATTACTTGGATAAAATTATTGTTTACGAAACAATTGAAATTGAAATTGAAATTGAATGAATAATTTATTATAAATACAAGACGTTGTATATTATGATTTGGTAAACCGTTTTGGTACAAGTAATTAAGAATTACTAGTCGATTTTGTTAATGACATATTTTATGAGTATGTTGATTTTTAATATGTTAAAAATACATTACAATTTCATAAGTCAAGTAACATGTCACATATGTTACAATTGACAAATGACAAAATAAAATGGACCTCCCATTTTATGTATATGTGCCGAAAATGGAGGGTGTTTGAGGAATATATTGTGTTTTTATTTTAAGTGGTAAACATGATGATTAAAGCCTAATAGTAGCCATGCAACCCTATTTTTCTTGGGAAGAAAATGAGCCTCATGCATTGGCTCCCTCTACCACCCCTCCCACCGGTTTTCCACTATGAGAAACAAAATGGTTTCCTCTAATTTTATTCATTACTTCATCTAACATTTTTTTCTAGTGTAAGAAAGATATTCTCTCTATAATTTGTGAAAACATAGAGAAATAAAATCCTCATAAATCTTTCCTCTCTTGACCGAAATAAACAAGAGAAAACAAAACTTATTTTGTGTCAAATTTTAAGTAAGACTTGTATTATTTCTAGTACAAAATAATATTAGTTATTAAGAGGTTGTTCATCCATTATAAGGAAGCTCAAGAACTAACAAGAAGGAGATCTTGTTGGTGCCCTTTAATCCGAAATCCCTAAGTAAGAAAGACGATTTCTTCTCTTATCTTGTTTTAGTTTGCATGCATAAGATCTAACATTTATTTTATGACTAAATAAATTATTTCATATATGAATATGTTAATTAATGAGATTAATGTTTTCTAACAAGCGGTATCATGAGCCTTAGGTTGTTTGCATGCAAATCGGTTTATAGTTTTTCCGAGTTATGAGATTAACATACAAAACTAATTAATTTGGATTTATGAAGATAAACCTTAAAATAACTTTGCATGTTAAAAGTTTCTGGTCCTAAGTGATTTTTAGGACATTTTGGTTTATTTATGGATTTTATTGTTCAATTTATATAATATTGGCATTAAAATGTGATTTTTATGATAAAAATGTCATTTTTGGACGAAAAATAGCTACACTTCGAATGTTTCAGTGGTTTTTGGATATGTTTTCACATATATTATCTATTGATGGCCTGTAAATTTTCATGTTAAAATGAGTTGTTTTGCTCGAAATATGGATTTCTTAAATCAAAATCTTATTTAAATGGGTAAATAGGTTAATATGAGTTATATTTCGAATATGGTCATGGAAATTTAGTATGTTGTCACATGCAATTTTACAAGATGTGTGTAAAATATTTGGCTATAATGAAGTATTTATGCATGATTTGTGAATTTTTGATGAAAAATCACATAAATAGTGACTATAATTAGTAATAATGCTAAAACATACTTCATGACTAAAGAAAAAACGTCACATGTTGCATTTTATCATATATTTTAGATCTAAAAGTGAAAAGTTGATAAAAATAATTTTTCTCTTATTTTTATGGTCATAATTGTTAAAACCGATAAACCGCAACATAGTTTTTCTCGATAAATTTTCGAAATTTTTAACCTAAGTTTTGAATATTATGAGTGTCATGGTATTTTTCCAGAATGTTCATGAGTTTACATTTCAAATTTTGAAATTATTTGAAATTTTTATAATTTAATTTGAAGTTTATAGCATAATTTTGTTTTTTGGGGCCATTTATGAACAATATTCAGAAATCAAGTTTAATTATTGTCAAAATGTTAGTGGAGACTAATTTTTGAGTTCTAAGATGGTTAGGGTAATTAACTTGTACATAAATATGATTATTGTGATTTTAACAAGTTATAATCACGCAAATCCATGAAAACCGATAAATATACGATATTGGCTCTTAAAAGGCGATTTAGCATAAAATTTAGCATGTTCATACATATTATAATGCTGCATTTTATTTATAATTGTCATATTTTAATTTTATGTAATTTTTGAATTAGGTAATTTTACTTAGTATGGCCTTAGTTTTAATTGGTATTACCCGACATGTATGAGAATATCGATTCGGTTGTAATTATTGTGATCTCGCATCACCGTTTTGTAATTTAATAGATTTATTTTTATTTTAATTACAAATGTATAATAGAAAATTATGTAATTCATTTTGTAATTTATTATTCCGGAGTTCCTCGAAGACGGTGCCATTCGAGAAGGTGATCCATCAAAGAAAGTGTTGCCTTGAAATGCGGGCCAAAACCGAAGTTCAAGGGACCAAAGGAGTTGGTTTCCGAATTTGTAATAGTTTATTAGATTTACTATTTTAGGAAGGCCATACTAGGATTTTATTTCTTTATGCTTTGCATTTTATTTATATGTTGCATGCATCGCTAAATCGCCATAACTAAACATGTATTTTAAATCGAGTTTATCGACCGTGTCAATTACAATTATTGTAGTTCGCCGCTTTAGTTCACTTAAAACGTGATAAATAATAAATTGACACGACCTCTTGCTAAAATAAACAATTGAGACTTAGCCTTACCAAAAGTAGAAACCATGAAAACCTATTTCATGAGGGAGTGCGCTAAACCATACCGGGGTACAAACCTTGTTACGTAGGGGAAGTGGGTGATAAATGTCTATCCACCGAATTCATATTGATAAGGGATGAATCGGCCCTACCGTGCCCAAGTTGATGTGGATTTGGATCATGGACACATTTATTCGAAATTTGGGTTGAACTCAACAAAAGTATTCTCGACCATAACCCGATGTGTTTTGGGCTAAAGATAAATATTAATGTAATTTTATCGACCAAGAGTTCTAAAAGTAGAATCGATTAAAGAGTTAATCCACCGAGTTATATTGATAAGGGATGAATCGGCCCTACCGTGCCCAAGTTAATATGAATTTGGATCTTGAAATCATTTATTATAGTTGGGTAGAGGTCACTATATAAATGCTTTACTTCTTAAATTATTTACAAATATTATTATAACGACAAATGTTCTGTTTTTCATTATTCCATTGTCATATTGTTCTATTTCTTTACCTCAAATTATACGATATCATTTCGATTTTTAGTTCAAATCTCCATTAAAACATCGTAACTAAAGACAAATATGATTTTTTCTTCTAAAACCTCGTGTTATCCATTGGAAGGATCTCTTGTGAAGAGTATAGATAAAAGTTATTCGACATCAAAAGATACGAGTTAATTAAATTGCTTAAAATTGATTATTTAATTAATCGTATGCCGATACGAGTTAATTAAATTGCTTAAAATTGACGGATAATTTTGTGAGTAAATTTAACGTGTCTCATTGTAATTCGATTAAATTAGATACGGTCTAAGTAATCGAATTGTTTTATTACTTGGATAAAATTATTGTTTACGAAACAATTGAAATTGAAATTGAAATTGAATGAATAATTTATTATAAATACAAGACGTTGTATATTATGATTTGGTAAACCGTTTTGGTACAAGTAATTACGAATTACTAGTCGATTTTGTTAATGACATATTTTATGAGTATGTTGATTTTTAATATGTTAAAAATACATTACAATTTCATAAGTCAAGTAACATGTCACATATGTTACAATTGACAAATGACAAAATAAAATGGACCTCCCATTTTATGTATATGTGCCGAAAATGGAGGGTGTTTGAGGAATATATTGTGTTTTTATTTTAAGTGGTAAACATGATGATTAAAGCCTAAGAGTAGCCATGCAACCCTATTTTTCTTGGGAAGAAAATGAGCCTTATGCATTGGCTCCCTCTACCACCCCTCCCACCGGTTTTCCACTATGAGAAACAAAATGGTTTCCTCTAATTTTATTCATTACTTCATCTAACATTTTTTTCTAGTGTAAGAAAGATATTCTCTCTATAATTTGTGAAAACATAGAGAAATAAAATCCTCATAAATCTTTCCTCTCTTGACCGAAATAAACAAGAGAGAACAAAACTTATTTTGTGTCAAATTTTAAGTAAGACTTGTATTATTTCTAGTACAAAATAATATTAGTTATTAAGAGGTTTCCTTGGGTATATACATTTGGGAGAGGTTCTATTTTGGATCTTTTGTTCATCCATTATAAGGAAGCTCAAGAACTAACAAGAAAGAGATCTTGTTGGTGCCCTTTAATCCGAAATCCCTAAGTAAGAAAGACGATTTCTTCTCTTATCTTGTTTTAGTTTGCATGCATAAGATCTAACATTTATTTTATGACTAAATAAATTATTTCATATATGAATATGTTAATTAATGAGATTAATGTTTTCTAACAAGCGGTATCATGAGCCTTAGGTTGTTTGCATGCAAATCGGTTTATAGTTTTTCCGAGTTATGAGATTAACATACAAAACTAATTAATTTGGATTTATGAAGATAAACCTTAAAATAACTTTGCATGTTAAAAGTTTCTGGTCCTAAGTGATTTTTAGGACATTTTGGTTTATTTATGGATTTTATTGTTCAATTTATATAATATTGGCATTAAAATGTGATTTTTATGATAAAAATGTCATTTTTGGACGAAAAATAGCTACACTTCGAATGTTTCAGTGGTTTTTGGATATGTTTTCACATATATTATCTACTGATGGCCTGTAAATTTTCATGTTAAAATGAGTTGTTTTGCTCGAAATATGGATTTCTTAAGTCAAAATCTTATTTAAATGGGTAAATAGGTTAATATGAGTTATATTTCGAATCTGGTCATGGAAATTTAGTATGTTGTCACATGCAATTTTACAAGATGTGTGTAAAATATTTGGCTATAATGAAGTATTTATGCATGATTTATGAATTTTTGATGAAAAATCACATAAATAGTGACTATAATTAGTAATAATGCTAAAACATACTTCATGACTAAAGAAAAAACGTCACATGTTGCATTTTATCATATATTTTAGATCTAAAAGTGAAAAGTTAAAAATAATTTTTCTCATATTTTTATGGTCATAATTGTTAAAACCGATAAACCGCAACATAGTTTTTCTCGATAAATTTTCGAAATTTTTAACCTAAGTTTTGAATATTATGAGTGTCATGGTATTTTTCCAGAATGTTCATGAGTTTACATTTCAAATTTCGAAATTATTTGAAATTTTTATAATTTAATTTGAAGTTTATAGCATAATTTTGTTTTTTGGGGCCATTTATGAACAATATTCAGAAATCAAGTTTAATTATTGTCAAAATGTTAGTGGAGACTAATTTTTGAGTTCTAAGATGGTTAGGGTAATTAACTTGTACATAAATATGAATTTATGTAATTATTGTGATTTTAACAAGTTATAATCACGCAAATCCATGAAAACCGATAAATATACGATATTGGCTCTTAAAAGGCGATTTAGCATAAAATTTAGCATGTTCATACATATTATAATGCTGCATTTTATTTATGATTGTCATATTTTAATTTTATGTAATTTTTGAATTAGGTAATTTTACTTAGTATGGCCTTAGTTTTAATTGGTATTACCCGAAATGTATGAGAATATCGATTCGGTTGTAATTATTGTGATCTCGCATCACCGTTTTGTAATTTAATAGATTTATTTTTATTTTAATTACAAATGTATAATAGAAAATTATGTAATTCATTTTGTAATTTATTATTCCGGAGTTCCTTGAAGACGGTGCCATTCGAGAAGGTGATCCATCAAAGAAAGTGTTGCCTTGAAATGCGGGCCAAAACCGAAGTTCAAGGGACCAAAGGAGTTGGTTTCCGAATTTGTAATAGTTTATTAGATTTACTATTTTAGGAAGGCCATACTAGGATTTTATTTCTTTATGCTTTGCATTTTATTTATATGTTGCATGCATCGCTAAATCGCCATAACTAAACATGCATTTTAAATCGAGTTTATCGACCGTGTCAATTACAATTATTGTAGTTCGCCGCTTTAGTTCACTTAAAACGTGATAAATAATAAATTGACACGACCTCTTGCTAAAATAAACAATTGAGACTTAGCCTTACCAAAAAGTAGAAACCATGAAAACCTATTTCATGAGGGAGTGCGCTCGGCCATACCGGGGTACAAACCTTGTTACGTAGGGGAAGTGGGTGATAAATGTCTATCCACCGAATTCATATTGATAAGGGATGAATCGACCCTACCGTGCCCAAGTTGATATGGATTTGGATCATGGACACATTTATTCGAAATTTGGGTTGAACTCAACAAAAGTATTCTCGACCATAACCCGATGTGTTTTGGGCTAAAGATAAATATTAATGTAATTTTATCGACCAAGAGTTCTAAAAGTAGAATCGATTAAAGAGTTAATCCACCGAGTTATATTGATAAGGGATGAATCGGCCCTACCGTGCCCAAGTTAATATGAATTTGGATCTTGAAATCATTTATTATAGTTGGGTAGAGGTCACTATATAAATGCTTTACTTCTTAAATTATTTACAAATATTATTATAACGACAAATGTTCTGTTTTTCATTATTCCGTTGTCATATTGTTCTATTTCTTTACCTCAAATTATACGATATCATTTCGATTTTTAGTTCAAATCTCCATTAAAACATCGTAACTAAAGACAAATATGATTTTTTCTTCTAAAACCTCGTGTTATCCATTGGAAGGATCTCTTGTGAAGAGTATAGATAAAAGTTATTCGACATCAAAAGATACGAGTTAATTAAATTGCTTAAAATTGATTATTTAATTAATCGTATGCCGATACGAGTTAATTAAATTGCTTAAAATTGACGGATAATTTTGTGAGTAAATTTAACGTGTCTCATTGTAATTCGATTAAATTAGATACGGTCTAAGTAATCGAATTGTTTTATTACTTGGATAAAATTATTGTTTACGAAACAATTGAAATTGAAATTGAAATTGAATGAATAATTTATTATAAATACAAGACGTTGTATATTATGATTTGGTAAACCGTTTTGGTACAAGTAATTAAGAATTACTAGTCGATTTTGTTAATGACATATTTTATGAGTATGTTGATTTTTAATATGTTAAAAATACATTACAATTTCATAAGTCAAGTAACATGTCACATATGTTACAATTGACAAATGACAAAATAAAATGGACCTCCCATTTTATGTATATGTGCCGAAAATGGAGGGTGTTTGAGGAATATATTGTGTTTTTATTTTAAGTGGTAAACATGATGATTAAAGCCTAATAGTAGCCATGTAACCCTATTTTTCTTGGGAAGAAAATGAGCCTCATGCATTGGCTCCCTCTACCACCCCTCCCACCGGTTTTCCACTATGAGAAACAAAATGGTTTCCTCTAATTTTATTCATTACTTCATCTAACATTTTTTTCTAGTGTAAGAAAGATATTCTCTCTATAATTTGTGAAAACTTAGAGAAATAAAATCCTCATAAATCTTTCCTCTCTTGACCGAAATAAACAAGAGAGAACAAAACTTATTTTGTGTCAAATTTTAAGTAAGAGTTGTATTATTTCTAGTACAAAATAATATTAGTTATTAAGAGGTTTCCTTGGGTATATACATTTGGGAGAGGTTCTATTTTGGACCTTTTGTTCATCCATTATAAGGAAGCTCAAGAACTAACAAGAAGGAGATCTTGTTGGTGCCCTTTAATCCGAAATCCCTAAGTAAGAAATACGATTTCTTCTCTTATCTTGTTTTAGTTTGCATGCATAAGATCTAACATTAATGAGATTAATGTTTTCTAACAAACTACATCCAAATTTAGCCTGCCTTGTCAAGCTAGTTAGTGCATGTTTTTGCGGTATATATTTTATCGGTCCGAATTTGGTTTGTATTATATCGATTTGGAGTTGGTAGAAAGGAAAGAAGGAGGATGAGATGAAAAAAAAAGAATTGAAAAATGAAAAAAAAAAACAGAAAAAGAGAAAAAAAAAAGAGAAAAAAAAGAGAAAGAAACCGAAAAAAGGAAGGAAGAAAAAAAATTTGAAAAAAATGGAAAAATGTTTGTTGACGGTGTCACTCCTATGCTTTATTTATATCTGTTGAGGAGCATGTTTGGTTCGGTTTGGTGAATTTTGATGCCAAATTAAGGGCATTGTGCTTAATTTTGATGGATTAGAAACGGATGTTGTTATTTGGTTCTGTTTAGGTACTAGCTTGGCCACCTATACCTCCACATTCCCATAATTGTTTTGCCTTTTCTTACCCATTGCCTCACTTTACCATATTTTTGTAAGCCCTCGGCTGTGACAGGACCTTGTTTGGTTGGAATGTGTGTACGGTAGCTAGAATTGTCTATCATATTAGTTGCATGCATGGTTATGTGGGTCGTAGTCTAGGTGAGCGACTTAAATTTCTTTCTCTCTTACACTCATATGCTTACCCTTTGCTTCATGAGAGAAGAGTTACCCGTGAGAGTCCATCATTAAAGGTCTTGCAAGGTCGATGGTTCAGCTTTATTATAAACATCCTAGAACTCGTTTGCATTTGACTGTTTTGCTTTAAGTGTTAGTTTGCTGCATTAAATGGTTTAAGTGGGCATTTGGAGCTAGCTCTGAGCTTTCTTTTCCGTTCTTTAGTTTGTATTTACTTTACTCGAGGACGAGTAAAGGTTTGGTTTGGGGAGATTTGATACGTGCATTTTATATAGTCTTTTAAGCCTCCGTATGCACGTATTTCTATGCGATTCTTGTGGTTTTATGCTACGAAATGCCCCGAATATTCTACTTTGGTTTGTTTTGCTTTATTTGCAGGAATGGACCTGAAAGTGGTGGAATCAAGCCTTTTATCGTCCGTTTAGCATGCATTTGGAGGAAGAGTGAATTCGGAGCGGAAATGTTGCTGCCTTGGGATGCGTGAAGTCATCTTGGAAGCTAAATCACCAAGTCAAAGCTGAAATCAACGAAACAAGTAGCTGGTTGAGTCCAAGTCATTCGATCGAGTGCTTTAATGGTCGATCGAGTGGTTTTGGTTAGAGGAAGACTTCGATCGAGTAAAGCCTATGTTCGATCGAATTGCTTTATTTTGGGTTTCCTCGATCGAGTTGTTTTTCCACTCGATCGAGAGGTTTTGCTGAGAATCTGTTCGATCGAGCAGTTTAAAATAGCTCGATCGAGTAAATCTCTATTGGGCTCGGGCTTTTTAGCTTTATTTCGTTTCTAGGTCAAATAAATTATATTTCCTATAAATAGGAAGACGACAGACACTTTAGACACCACCTCATACATTAATTTTTTCCCTTTCTCTCTGTTGAACACTGCCTCTCTTCCGGATCTTATTTAGTAATTCTTTCTCTGTTCTCTCTTTATTTTGCAATGTTTTTACTTCTTCATCTTCTGCTTTTATTATGTCTAGCTAATTTTCCTTGCTAGGATTTAGGGGATTCGATGAATTATTGTTAGTTGCTAATTAGGTTTACAGATCTTTCGTTGTTATCATGTCTTTATTGTTAATCACTGCTTTTAACTGTATCTAGCTATTTGAATCGATGCATTTAGCCTTTTTAACCTTGGTAAGCCTTGACCTAGACCGGAAGGTTGGAAGGGGTGAGACCCGCAATGAACAATATGATGCTTTAGTGAGGGTGGAAGCTAAGCTAATAGTATTTTGGGCGAATTGAGACCGGAAGGAGATATTCGTTGCCCCTTAGACCGACACATCGACTGATCTGTGACCTTAACTGCAATTACCTGATGTTTGTTGATGACCCGACAATCCTAGTTTTCTCTCTTTCTTGTTAATTTCTCCTATTTTTAATTCTCTTCCCTTAATCTCACTAGTTTAGTTCAAAAAAAATTACAAAACCCCCATCTTGTGACCTCAGACGGACTAAATTGACAAGTAGATAGTGACCGCCTCCCTGTGGAGATCGACCCTACTTACTGCTAGCTTATGTTAGTGTACTTAGGTTTTATTTTTGGTACCTGGCGACGGTATCAGTATGCATCACGTGACCATCAAAGGGGCAAAAGTGACTTTTATGGCGACGACCCTAAGGATCGTTATGTACACGCTGGGCCTTACTTATGGGTTGCCACCGCTGAGGCTGCTCATCTGATGAGAAGATTCATTTCGTACAATTTTATTAATGTACCGAAATCATGGGAAGAAAAAGAAGTGCCTCATTTTGATCATCGTCTTGATGCCGATGTAGTACGCTTGATTTATAATCAAGTTTATCCTCAGTACCCACCTCCTACTCAAACTCCTGTTAGGGTGTTTGATTAATGTACTAATTAGTTAGCTGTTTGTTTTTGTGGTTTTTTAGTTTTTATTGTGTTTCCTTTTTTTTCCCCTTGTTGCACTGTTTCTTTTTTTTGCGCCATTGTATAATATGCTCGTTTTAATATATAGTTCTACTCTTTATTACATGCAAATGCTTATTAACATAGATTTTAAATAACTTGCGAACAGACAAATGAATGAAACAATAACATATAATATAATGACAACGGTAGTGCATAAGAACCGTATTAGAATATAAACACCTCTAAAAATAAATGGAAATTGGAAGATATTAATAAGATAATTACAACGGTTCTTATAAGAACCGTGTTAAATTATGCAACCGTTGAATAACATTTTTTTAAATAACCTTCTTTCTTTCTTTCTTTCTTCATTTTTTTTTTTTCTCTCTCTCTCTCTCTCTCTCTCTCTCTCTCTCTCTCTCCTCTCTCTCTCTCTCTCTCTCTCTCTCTCTCTCTCTCTCTCTCTCTCTCTCTCTCTCTTATTACTCAAATTATGTCAAGTTGTAGCTCTTCTTCTTCCTCTATTTCAACAAGGACATGTAATTGCTCAGTTCCGGCAGCATTCTGACTTCTTGGACTGTGCAACATCCAGGAAGAAAGTTTCTTACTTGCAAATTCTATAATCCCGAGACTAAAATGCGTGGATACAATTACTTTAAGTGGGTTGATGAACCAATGACTGAGTGGCAGAGGAAGGTTATAAACCGGTTAGTAAATGAGAAAAAGAGCATGGATATCGAGATTACTCAAGTGAGAAGTATACTATATCAACTTGAAGAATCGAAGCGGGGAAATGATAGTGAAATATTGAAGGCAAAAGAAGAATGCAAGAAGTTAACCATGGATATCGTAGAACTCAAAAATAATGAGGCATGGCTTAACACTACAAAAATAACATGGGAAACTGACGGTAATTCTGACGAAAATATTAAACCGTCAGATAATTAGTACTAGTGACGGAAATGTGACGGATATTCCGTCAGGACTCCTCTCCTGACGGAATATCCGTCAGGATACATCAAAGGTTACTGGCGTGTTAAAAAAAACAAAGGCGCGAATAAATCCTGATAAAAAAGCCGTCAATAATTGTATAATTCTGACGAAAATTCCGTCAGACGTAGCCTTCAATAAATCAAACACCCAGTCAATAATTGAAAGAACACACCTGACGGAAATTCCGCCAGGAATGTCAGCATTTAAATCAAACACACATTAAAATAATGAGGCATGGCTTAATAAGTTAATTATCAAATTTCTTCTTCTAATTGTTATTTACCTAGTTTATTATGTATGGTGGTAGTTTGTACTCTTTATGTGTAAACTTATAATCCTTTAAATTAATGGAAATAAGCAAGATTTTCTAAGAAACATATTGTAATTAGCTGACATATACCAAATGATGCTTTATTTCTTAGCGGTAAAATCAAACACAATGAAATATAAAATAAAACGGTTATACCCAAACCGTTGTTCAGGACGTATACAGTTATAACTGTTTTTTTTTTGGGAAAGGTTAAGTATATTAATCATCAACAAGGAGTACAAAAAGTTCGTATATGTAACTGATTACAGCTAGTATCTATCAAGTATAAGCAAAAAAGTCCTACTAACATCTAACAAGCTATTGAGTCAAATGTTGGATCCACGCTTCATCTTCTCTAGTAATAACAGATTTGTTTCTTGTTCTAAACCGAGTGCACACTGTCTGAATTCCTTGCTTAACAATGATACCAGGTTGGGTGACTTTGAAGTACAATCTTGCTTTGTTCCTCTCCTGCCAAATAAGATATACCAGTTGAACATAACAAGCACAAGTGATCCTTCTCACCAATAGACTATTCCTTCTCCCTCTTTTATACCAGCTGACCAGACCACGAGGATCAAACAAAAACTGAAGCTTATGTTGCAGTATCTGCACACATCTGGTAGAATAACAGCAGTCAAAAAAGAGATGGGCGTGAGATTCACCATGACTGTCACAGAGAAAACAGCTAAGATCAGAGACACCACCCATACGAGCCAGACGATCTTTAGTAAGCAATCTGCCTAGAACAGCTGCCCAATATATAAAGGAAGCTTTAGGAACATTCATAGAACACCAGCAGACTCTCCACCAACTAACTTCAGGATTAGAACCTCTTAACCAGTTGTACCCCTCTTTAACAGAATACTCAGCCTGCTTCCCCATCCAGCAATCAACAGAGTAAGCAGGCCTAAAAATGGCCATAATATGTGCAATTTTTTTCCAAGACCAACTACAATCAGGTGGGGGACCATAGTTGGTCCAGTGAAGCCCCTTCAAATAAACATGAGAAACCTACTTCACCCACAAGTGATCTTTCTTTGAGGCAATCCACCATACATACTTTCCAAGCAATGCCTTGTTCCAATGTTTAGAGTGCTTGATTCCCAAGCCACCTTCAGCTTTGGGTAGGCAACATTTATCCCAACTCACTGCAGGAGCACATAAGTAAGAGTCCTTACCCCCATAAGAAATTCCTACACAGACTGTCAATCCTATTCATAATACCATTAGGAATTAAAAAGAAAGTCGACCAATATGAATGCAAGGACTGTAGAACTGAGGTGACCAATATAAGTCTACCAGCATAAGACAGATGGTTAGCCCCCCAAGATCTAATCCTAGCAGTAATCTTGTCCATAAGTTTCCTCCCCTCAGCTTTAGTGAGCGTCTTAGACGAGATAGGAACCCCCAGATACTTGAAGGGAAGGGAACCCTTTTTAAACCCAGAAATCTGCAAAATATCCTCCACAGTCTGAGGTTGAACACCATTGAAGTAAATTTCAGTCTTCTCTTTGTTAAGGCTTAAGCCAGAGGCAGCTGAGAAGGTAGCAAAAGCCCTTAGGATCCACATAATAGAAGTATCAGTGCCTTTGGAAAAGAGAAGGAGGTCATCAGCAAATAAAAGGTGATTCAGTCTCAAATGACCACACAAAGGATGGAATCTAAAGTCATCTTGATGCCCTACAACATTGAGAATCCTGGATAGATACTCCATACAAATAGTAAAGAGGAGAGGAGATAGAGGATCACCTTGTCTAAGTCCACGTTTACCTTTGAAAAAACCAAAAGAATTTCCATTAAGAGTCAAGGAATATGTAGGAGAAGAGACACAGCTCATAATCCACCCAATGAACTGTTCAGGGAACTTAAGATGATGGAGCATCTGAGAAAGGAAGTCCCACTCAACACTATCATAAGCCTTCCTCAGATCAATATTGACAAGGCACCTAGGGGAGGCAGCTTTCCTATTGTATAACCTCACAAGGTCCTGACAAATAAGGACATTCTGAATAATATTTCTACCTTTGATGAATCCCCCTTGATTAACACTCACAAGATCAGGCAAGACACTCCCCAACCTGTTGCAAAGGAGCTTAGCAATACATTTGTAAATAGTATTGCAACAGGCTCAGTTATAACTGTTCAGGCCGTTGTTATGTATATAAAAATGATGCTTTTTTTCTTGGCGGGAAAATCAAACAACATGAAAATATTACAGACAACGGTTATTTCTAACCCGTTGTAGATAGTACTAATCAATTACGGTTTCAAACAAAACCGCTTGTTATGCTTGGAAACAAAATACAACGGTTTTTCTTATACCGTGTTTATAACTTTCCAATAAACAAGGTCTTGCAAGTGCTGTATTATTCACACATATATACTCTGAGCTTCCCCTCCCCCACATAATATCCTCAAACATTGAGCTTCTCCTCAACCACCAGCCTACCCCATCGCCGTCGCAGTCATCGTCATCATCGCCATTGCCGCCGCCAAATCAATCCGGATTCTCCTCTTTAAAGAAGTAATAAACCCTTCTCTCTAGAGATTTGTTTGATATTATAAGTATGAATTGTTATTATTTGTATATTAATTTCTGTTTTAGATATGGTCCAAAAGCGGAAAAGAAACGATGAAAATGCGTCAGGCGACGACTCAGGTGATGAGAATAATTTGCAACACACTACGGGTCGAATGCGCCATAGGGTTTCCCTAGAAGCAATAAATTCAAAAATACCTAATCCTTTACAGTGGGTTAAAGATACGGGGCTGCCATAAGGTGAGAATGCCGGGTATTTTGCGAGTTGGATTGGGTGTTGTGTAAAACAGTATGTGCCTCTCGGTACGCCGCGTATCAGTGAACGGAGTAAAATACGGAACATCATGCTAATAAACAGAATAAAGGTATGTATATACAATAATAAATGTTTTAGCTGAAATTAAGTTACTACTTGATATCTGTTTTAGCCGAAACACTTGTACCAACTGATACCCGTCGTTGTGAGCACCAAAAATAATATTTATAATTCCTATTAAAACTAACCTAGGCTAGTGGTAACAGGGTCGAACCACAAGGAGGCGAATGTAATTAAAAGTTGTCTAAATTTAGTCTAAGGTAACAAGTGTGGAGGTTGATTTGATTTGGTCTATAGCTAATAACAATAAAAATTAAACTAAAGAAATATATTAAAATCAAATACTCCCTCCTATTTCCTATGTTGTTCCCCTTTCCTTTTCGGTCCAATTTCATTGTTGTTCCCTCTTTCCTTTTTTGGACAAGTTTGTGTGGTCAAAAAGCAACTACATGTGGGGTCATGTATATTGTGTGGTCCAAATTCATTCTCTTAATTTTTGGGCAAAAAAGAAAAGGGAACAACATAGGAAATTGGAGGGAGTATAAAGAAGGGTACTAGGATGGTCGGTTCATTATAGTTTCGGCGGCAGCAAACTAAGTCGGTTTAAATCAAACACATGAGGCGGGAAAACAAGAGGTCCTCTCGGTCCAATCTCAACAGATAGCATCTTTCGATCTCGCTATAAGTCCCTAATATCACTAATACTGAATCTCGTCCTGAAAAGTGACTAATAATCTAAACTTTACCTATCTTTCGATCTCAGCATAGTTTAGTCATTTTAATTGGTGGTCAATCAACTGTCCCTATCTCTCGATCTAATGGGTCAGTCACATCCTAAACATTCAACAAGTCGTGTGCACTCGATTCGTCAAATAAAGAATTAAAACAATTAAAACGAAGGTAAAACCTCACGTGGTTAGTCGATCGACCAGGTATGGCAGTCGATCGACTGACACGCGATTTCAGTCCAAATTAATTCTATTGCCGCCCACACTATAATTCCCCTACATCCTAGCACGAATAAATTAGCTACTCATACTAAGACTGATAACAACAATAAGATTGACTATTAAATCTACTGAATTCATAATTAATACGGAAAGATAAATAAATAACATAAAACGATAATATTGGCTTGGAATCTAACTAGCAATTTCTATACTATCAATGCAATAAAGATGAACTGAAATAGAACAGGAGGAATACCGAAATTGCAGAGGAATTGTAACGGAATGATTAGAAGTACCAACGAAAATCCGATGCAAACCAATATTCCAAACCCTAATTATTGATATTCTAAAACTGAATGTAAAACTAGATAATAATTCGATAAAAGCTAGATATCTATTCTGATGTTCTAGGTTACGTTATATAGCAAACTAACGTAACTTTTATTATCAAAACCTAAACACAATGGGCTTCAAGTTTCCCAATCTTTTAATTCTCGTCTGAAGTAGCGTCTTGGTCGATCGACTGCTGGGACCGGTCGATCGACTGGGACACAGTGTACAGTAGCTTCTGGATCCCGTGAGTTGGTCGATCGACTAAGGGTACTGGTCGATCGACTGCTTTAGCTGGTACTTGACTTCTATAATCTCGTGGATTTGTCTTTTGGGCCTTGAAATACGCACCAAGCTCGTTCCTTAAGTGAATACTTAACGTCAAATGCAACGCAGGATACTCGGGGATGGATTTAGCTCAATTTCCGTTGAATTCTTCACATTTCTGCAATAATGTACAAAAACACGAAAGTAGACGGAAATAGGGGAAATGGTAGCTTAAACTACACAAATGAGCTCTGAAATGCGTGTAAAAGGAGGTATAAAACATCATATAAATGACACGCATCAAACTTCCCCAAACCAAACCCTTGCTTGTCCCCAAGCAAGAACTAGACTCGATCTATTGACCTAATGGAACGAGTTCAATCTCAGAGCGAATTACAACATGCAAAGCCTAAACCATTTTAATACAATGACTAACAATCAATTAGCAATGCGAATCATGCAAACGAGTTGTAAAGTCGTTAAGAACTGCTGAACCGTCAACTATAGAGACTTATCATTATGGACTCTCACGGGTCGCTCAAATCACTCAAATAAGCATAGGTGATTATATGTAAGAGGATAGAAAGAATTCATTTTGTAAAGACTCTCACCTAACTACGACCTATAAGAACATGCCTGCAATATAATATGAAAACAATCTCTACAACCGTACATATGCATTCTAACCAACAAAAGACCATGACACATGCCGAGTTATATATGTGGTTATGTGAGGTATGGGTAAGAAGGGGCAAAACATTTATGGGAAAGTGTAGGTACAGGTGATCAAGCTAGTACCAAAACGGAACCATATGGCAACATCCTTCTTCTTGCTCATAATCAAACGAAACGGTGCTATAGCAAGCACAAATCTCATAATCTCCAGTATAAAAGTAATCAACTAACTCCTCATAAGATACTAATGCAAAATGGGAGCAAAAATCGCCATAAGATAAGGATTTTGAATTTATGCGAATTGATTTCTTCTTTTCCTTCGAATCTCAGTCGATCGACCAGAATTGGCAGTCGATCGACTGCTTTGAACAGTACAGAACTCTCTTTTCTTTTTTCGAATCATTTTTTTTCTTTTTGTTTCTTTTTGTTTCCTTTCTTTCATCTTCCCAACAAAGTATATGCCACCAAAAACGAGTAACAATCCCAAAAACTAAACTACTAGCTCGACAAAGGCAGGCTAAATGTAGGATGTAGTAAATAGGACAAAAAGGATATTTTTGGCAGTGTGAAGCTTATGGGCAAAACGAAAAAAGGGAAACCTCTACCACATGTGTCAACAACCCACAAACCGAATGCACACAGGTATTAAGCAGATCAAGTTCATATTTATGCACATTTATGTAACATGTCTCATAAGGAGTAACTACTCACAATCCTAGATAAACTGGTCATAGATGTCACCACTTATAAGCTCTAAACCTTAGAAAAGATGATGTAGCTTGCCAAAAATCAAAGTCAAGTCTAAGGTCCAGCAAGAAATTTGACGAAAACTCGTAGATTATGCATATGATTCTACTAATAACATGTCAATTAGCAAGGCTTAGGCAAAAACAGATGCAAATGCAATGTCATCATGAAAATACTACCGTTCCGACTCAACCTATATGCTAAAATAAACGTGCATTTTATTGAAATTTTTGAAATTTTTCAATTTTTTTTTTTGGAATTTTTATATATATATATATGAAATGAAATAAACAATGCAAAACAAAAATGTAAACGTGAATGCAAGCAAATAACATGCGACGCAAAACCCTTCCCCAAACCAAATCGCACAATGTCCCCATTGTGCAAAATCATGTAATGAAGAAAAATGGAAAACGGGAATTTGCGAGAAAATAAAGAAATAAGACATGAAGTGAAAATCGGGAACTCACAAGACTTTAAGCGCAGCAAAAGGAAACCTCCCCAAACCAGCGTAAGCTAGGAGGTTTCAGTAGCCAGCAGTGCTACCAAAAAGTACCTGAAAAGACAAACAAAACCCACGCATAAAATCGAGAAGACAATAATGAAGCGGTAATTACGTGCACAAGGTTAGAAAAAATAGAAGAAATAAATAATTTGACGGAAGATAAAGTGGAGTAGAAAACTCCCTCAAGTCCGCAAATCGACCAAACACAGCAGAGGAGAGGTCGTGAACAGGTACAGCAGTGCAGGGCGGTCGATCGACCATAGAAGGCAGTCGATCGACTAGGGTGAAGGGAACAGTAGCTCCTGGAAACTGCAGACCAGTCGATCGACTATGCAGACCAGTCGATCGATTGAAAATACTGCTGTAACTTCTGATTTCTTCGTATTTGCTCAATTACTTGGGCTAAGGAGGTCTAAAAACCTGTAAATGCACAATAATACGCGCCCAAAATTGCGCAAAACCCAGAGTAAAGTCTAAAGCACTTAAAAATCCTAAACAAAATAATTAAATGCGAAGTCTCGCGCACACAAAAGCAATAAAAAGTGTTTAAAAGCAATAAAATGAAAGTTTTTGATAAAGAATTCGATCAACTAATAGTTGATCAAGAACGGCCACGGTATGGCCCACTTCGTCGGCTTCTGGCTACAAGAGGTAGCCTCAACGGTGCTCATCTTATCAGCTGCACCCTTCTTAGCTTCCACATCCGTAGAGCTTGACGGATCAACAGCTTTGTCATCTCCCCAATCAATGACCTCTTCCGGCTCATCAAAATCCAAGTCGGACTGTCTCACTTTGGCTGGCTCATCTTCAAGCTCCTCATCGCGCCATAACTCGGGCATCCAAGACCGCCTCTCGAAACGATTTGCTCCTTCACAGCTGGAGCAACCCGCGGCTCTTCCTTCCCCAAACCAGTTCCTGCAATGTCTAAAACAACATAATCTTCCTCCTTCTTGCTCCCAGTCTGGGGCGGAGGTGTTATAACAGGAATAGGAATAGAGACAGGCATATCAGGAAGCACAAAGTATGATTTCTTTTCAAAAACCGTATTATAGGTGACATGCCACATGGGGTCTTTCTTCCTAGCTGTCTGGGCGAAGACAATAGAATGCTTCCCCACTTTGAAGGTCAGGGTTCCAGAACAAACATCAATAACTGCACCAGCAGTGTGCAGAAATGGCCTACCTAGAATGATAGGTATGTGGGCATCCTCAGGCATATCTAGGACCACAAAGTCTACAGGGAAGAAAAACTTCCCTATTTGCACAGGGATGTCCTCTAGGACTCCTATAGGCTGGACCGCAGATCGGTCAGCCATCTGAATGGTCATGTTCGTAACTGCAAACCTATTCAATTTTAACTTTCTAGCTAGACTCAAGGGCATGACGCTAATGCTAGCTCCTAGGTCACATAATGCCTTCTCGATAGAGAAGGTACCTATATTACAAGGAACGGAAAAGCTAACTGGGTCCTCTAGCTTATGGGGTGCAGTGTGAGATAGATAAGAACAAGACTCTTTAGTGAGTGCGACGGTATGCACTGTTTCAAGTGACCTCTTTTTAGACAGTAGTTGCTTCATGAACTTCATATAAGCGGGCACTTGATTCACTAATTCAAGGAAAGGTACTTGTACGTTAAGACTACGAACAACATTTTCAAATTTATTGAAAGATACCTGTTCCTTTGTCGGCACTAGTCTCTCCGGATATGGGGCAGTAAGAAGTAACTTAGCCCTCTCCTCTAAGTCTCGCATGCCGGCATCCGTGGACTTAGGCTGGAAGTCCACTACCTTCTCCTTATTGAAGCTTGACCCCTCTTCAGACCGTCTCAAATATGAACCATTGATTGACATTGGGTCGTACTTCGGAATCGGGACGGACCCATCAGCACTCGGGTCTTGCCCCAACACTTTCGGAGTTGTCGTACCCCGAAATAAGTAGTCTCTCAAATGATTGGGCATTGGAGGACGAAATTTCTCAATATCAGCAGCGGCCTCAGTCGATCGACCACCTCGCTCAGTCGATCGACTGAGGTCTACAGTTCCAGAAGCTCCTGTAACCCGCACTTCAGTCGATCGACCGGGTACATCCGTCGATCGACTGATATACGTGGTAGACGCCTTGTTCTTGCTATTTTTCGTTACAGCTTTCTTTTGACTCGGTTCCGCCTCATCTTTTGCAGGGGCATCCTCGACCATGGCAGGCCCCTCCAGGGTAGACCCACTCCTTAATGTAATGGCATTTAGGGTCTCTTTCTGGTCAGTTTGAGTCGGTAAGTGTCCCGGACCTCGAGTGGTACTCTTGCTAGCCAATTGAGCAATTTAGCTTTCTAAAAGTTTTATTCCGGCCTCTCTGGCTTGGGACTCCTTTTGCAACATATTCTTCAACTCAGCAAAGTCAGAATTTTGAGATTGTTGCTGTTGCGGCACATAGGGAGGTTTTTGATATTGGTGTTGCTTATGATGAGGGGGTACATAGGCTTGCTACTGCTGCTGCTGCTGCGGAGGTGGAGTTGGATTTAGGACATTCTGGCTACTCCACCTCAAGTTGGGATGGACATTCGGCTCATAGTACGTGTTTGTCTGCCTGTAATGTTGAAAGGCAGCACAAGACTCGAAGGGACTAGGACAATTTTCTGAAACATGTCCCTCAGCTCCACATCTTTTGCAGATGAAAGGACCGTTTGACACAGCATTTACATGGTAAATCCCTCCTTTTGAAGCTCCTCCTAACTCGTACTTGTCAAACCTTGCAGTGAGAGCTTCTAGTGCAGCTACAGAAGAAGATTCAGCAGCTCTCCTATGATTGCCTCTCGAATTCCCATATTCAGCTTTATGGGTGGCTAAGTCATCAATGATCTTCCACCCCTTAGTCTCTCCCATATTCTCAAAGAAATCGGCCATTGGCTGCAGATCCAAAATAGCCCTCGATCGTCATACAGCCCGTTATAGAACTGATTGCAAAGACTCCATTTTTCGAACCCATGGTGCGGTATGGTTCGCACCAGCTTCTTGAAACGAACCCATGCTTCATGAAAGTTCTCATCCGGCCCTTGTTTAAAGCTCGTGATCTGAGCTCTAATGGCATTAGTCTTCGAGGCAGAGAAGTACTTCTTGTAAAATGCCAGGGCTAAGGAATTCCAGTCGGTGATCCCATGAGCGGCTCGGTCCAGATCTCTGTACCACTCCTTGCAAAGATCACGGAGTGAGAATATAAACATAGTCTCCTTTATCTGGTCCTGGGTCACACCGGTCGGTGGGGGTATAGAGCAAAGACGATGAATCGATAAATATCTCCATATGCTTGGCCGCATCTTCATTTGCAGACTTCGAATCGGTTCCTCTCAACTAAGTTGATATAGGAAGGCTTCGTTCGAATTTCCTATCACTCCAGGTAATTCGAACCCTTGTAAAGATTTTCAGCTGTCGGCTCAGAATGACTTGCTATAGTTGCTTCTTCAGCCATGACTAGAATTTCTGGAGAAGTGACTGTCTTAGCTGAAGAAGTAAAAGCAGGAGATGTAGGTGGATCTTCTTCGAACAGAGCGTTCTCGTAGTAACTTGACAGAGTACTCAGCTCTTCCTCTGTCGGCAATACCCTTGATGATCGTCTCAACTCGCGCAAGGATTTCTCAATCTCAGGATTGAACTGTACTAGTTCACCACCCTGTGACCTGCGCATAAGAAGAAACTACAAAAAGAATATAAGAAAAGTTTAAGGAACGGATGTCCCTTAAACTAAGAAACAGACTAAATGAAAACAACTAAAAATTAGAACAATTGCCTCCCCGGCAACGGCGCCAAAATTTGATACCCGTCGTTGTGAGCACCAAAAATAATATTTATAATTCCTATTAAAACTAACCTAGGCTAGTGGTAACAGGGTCGAACCACAAGGAGGCGAATGTAATTAAAAGTTGTCTAAATTTAGTCTAAGGTAACAAGTGTGGGGGTTCATTTGATTTGGTCTATAGCTAATAACAATAAAAATTAAACTAAAGAAATATATTAAAATCAAATATAAAGAAGGGTACTAGGATGGTCGGTTCATTATAGTTTCGGCGGCAGCAAACTAAGTCGGTCTAAATCAAACACATGTTGCGGGAAAACAAGAGGTCCTCTCGGTCCACTCTCAACAGATAGCATCTTTCGATCTCGCTATAAGTCCCTAATATCACTAATACTGACTCTCGTCCTAAAAAGTGACTAATAATCTAAACTTTACCTATCTTTCGATCTCAGAATAGTTTAGTCATTTTAATTGGTGGTCAATCAACTGTCCCTATCTCTCGATCTAATGGGTCAGTCACATCCTAAACATTCAACTAGTCGTGTGCACTCGATTCGTCAAATAAAGAATTAAAACAATTAAAACGAAGGTAAAACCTCACGTGGTCAGTCGATCGACCAGGTATGGCAGTCGATCGACTGACACGCGATTTCAGTCCAAATTAATTCTATTGCCGCCTACACTATAATTCCCTTACATCCTAGCACGAATAAATTAGCTACTCATACTAAGACTGATAACAACAATAAGATTGACTATTAAATCTACTGAATTCATAATTAATACAAAAAGATAAATAAATAACATAAAACGATAATATTGGCTTGGAATCTAACTAGCAATTTCTATACTATCAATGCAATAAAGATGAACTGAAATAGAACAGGAGGAATACCGAAATTGCAGAGGGATTGTAACGGAATGATTAGAAGTACCAACGAAAATCCGATGCAAACCAATATTCCAAACCTTAATTATTGATATTCTAAAACTGAATGTAAAACTAGATAATAATTCGATAAAAGCTAGATATCTATTCTGATCCTCTAGGTTACGTTATATAGCAAACTAACGTAACTTTTATTATCAAAACCTAAACACAATGGGCTTCAAGTTTCCCAATCTTTTAATTCTCGTCTGAAGTAGCGTCTTGGTCGATCGACTGCTGGGACCGGTCGATCGACTGGGACACAGTGTACAGTAGCTTCTGGATCCCGTGAGTTGGTCGATCGACTAAGGGTACTGGTCGATCGACTGCTTTAGCTGGTACTTGACTTCTATAATCTCGTGGATTTGTCTTTTGGGCCTTGAAATGCGCACCAAGCTCGTTCCTTAAGTGAATACTTCACGTCAAATGCAATGCAGGATACTCGGGGACGGATTTAGCTCAATTTCCGTTGAATTCTTCACATTTCTGCAATAATGTACAAAAACACGAAAGTAGACGAAAATAGGGGAAATGGTAGCTTAAACTACAAAAATGAGCTCTGAAATGCGTGTAAAATGAGGTATAAAACATCATATAAATGACACGCATCACCAACTATGCTCATCATATATGCAGTTAGCTTACGTTGTCCCCGAAAAGTATGATAAGTACCTAAAAAAAAAAAACAGGGAAGCCCTCAGTTCTTGGAAGTTAAAGATTGGTGAGAAGCACTTGTTCAACTAGGAAACTGGGGAGATGAACAAGAACCCACCAACAAAGAAGTATCTGTATGTCAGTCAAGACCATTGGGATAGCTATATCGCTTATAGGCAGTCTGAAAAGTGTAAGGTAACTTAATAATAATAAGTAAAGAAGTAAACTTAGTTTAGTGTTTGGTCATGCTTACGTTTCTTGATACAATTTATTTGATGAAGGCTATGAGTGAGAGGAACAAGGCGAACATTTAAAAGAAAAAGACCGTCTTTTATGGCTCCCATGGTGGTTATAGATTGATTAAGAATAAACTTGTAAGTACATAATTCTTATAGTATTTGACTATTAGGTGTTTTAGTCGGATGTTATATATGTTCATAGTAATCATACATATTTTGAGAGGATATCAATATGATGAATGAATTGTAGGCAAAGCTTGGAAAATTCATCGTCACACGCGCTTGGGTGGAAGGTCACACTCCTAAGAATGGAAAGACGGAAACTGAATATGATAAGGACATCAAAGAGAAAATTGTAAGTTTGATTAAATATGTCACCCCTACCGCTGGTGGTCGGAGTTATATAATTGTGAATTGCTTAATGGTTTTATGTGTATGTAGAGGATCTGTGAGAAGGAGGTACAGAAAGGAAAATGGAAGCCTGATGGACGTGATGACATTCTTGCTAGGGCAATCGGCAAAGCAGAGTATCCAGGTCGTGTGAGAGGGGTATCGACGCATGTTGGTATCACTAAGTATTTTGGGAAAACTACTCGAAGTGGTGATGATTCCAAGAAGGTAATCTATAAATATTGTATTTGAACCAACGTAATTTATAACTATATATGCTGACATCAATTTCTACTACACAGCTACATAAAATAGCCAGGTTGATGGTGAGAATGTTGGAAACTGGGGAAAAGCCATCCGAAAAAGAGTTGGATATGGTTCAAGAAGTGATAAAGGAAGCAAAGGAGGAGGAGAATGAGGAGGAGGAGGAAGAGGAGGATGAGGAGGAGGATGAGGAGGAAGAAAAAGAGGTAATAATATTTATGTCTTATATATATACAATGTGTTATATGATTTGGAAAATCAGTACGTGTTATATGGACAAGTGTTAATGTACAGAAGGAAGCCGAGGAGGTGCAAGGGAGAAGAAAATGGCAAAGGAGACTGAGGTGGGAGCCGAGGATTGATATCAGGCATTTGAAGAGGAAGAGGAAGCCAAGAAGGCCGTGACACAGGAAGAGATTGAGGTAGTTGGTGATCAGACGTTCTTCTCTGCACCGAAACAGGTAATAGCGGCTAGTTTATAATTATTCATCTCAGTACACCTTTTTTACTTATGAAATTTATTAAAGGTAGTGAATGTATGTGACTAATTGATTAAAGCTGTCGTGAAGGGTGCTTGCAAGGTGGCTTGTCTTCTGTTCTATTTACAGGGGAAACAGAAAGTTGTTGTTTCCAGGGGATACGTGTTCGCTTACGACCGACTTCAACAAGTTAAGGTTCATGGTATACCCGTTCGTCACAATTGCATTAAAGTGGAAGTGTTCCAATTATATAAAGACGAGTATGGGGAAGTAAAAGTACCATTTCCTAATGAGGAGATCACTTATTTGAAAGAAGCCCTGAGCTCTTATGTGCAATGGCTTAACAACCTCATCAATGTTATCATCCCCGAGGTACCTATACGTAGACGTTAATTATTACTTGTTCTTTAAATATATTAGGGTACGAATATTAACACATCGTAAGTACTTTAATCTTTACATTTGCAGAAGTTAAGCAAAGCCATGGCGACAACTAAAGCAATTACTACTATGTCAATGAAAGTTGTTGCAGTCAAGCCTGCTTATGATTCTTATTATGAATCGTGTGAATATAAGAAAAAAATGAAAACTGCTTCGCTGATGGCTTTGCACAACCTGGCTGTAAAGAAGTCACCTAGAGGGGATGTAGTGGTTAACATTGAAGAGGAAATTATGGGCGCAGCTGATATAGCCGTACTGGACCCGAAGCAACTGATGGAATTTGTTGACCTTGACAATTTAGATGCTGTTCACATTTTGATTTGGATGAAGTAAGTTTTATTAATAAAACTATTTAGTCATTTCCATTTACGAATAATGATGTTTGTTTAAATTATCAATTACAATAACATTTTTCGTTCCATGTGGCATAATAGGTACCTGAATAATCAGATCGCTGAGTGGAAGTTCCCAATTCACGCCTACGGATTCTTGAGTCCTAAGGCGTTCTCTGTGCACAAAATTCATACGAAAAACAAATCAATAGTATTGCTCTTCGGTTGATGTCGTCCAAAAAAATATGGCTTGCCCCCTACAATGAGAATATGTATGTATAGTACGTGATTATTGTAATGAATCACGGTTTTATAAATTTATTATTAACATGCTTAAACGTGTATAAATGAACTAACAGTTCAATGTCCCAAATTGAATAGGAAGCATGGGTGCTACTGGCAATCCAAGTGGAAACAAAAATAGTGTACTGGATTGACTCTCGCGAAGGCAAACCGTCTGACAGTTGTGTAAGGATGATAACTGAGTAAGTTTACAACCTTCAATAATATCATTTGTTATTGTATGACTTGAGCCATATATATGCAAATAATAATGGCATGTGTGTATTTTTATGAATTAGTGTTTTTGAAGCAAAAAATAGATTATGTCCACTTGGGAAATATGAAAGCAACGCTGTTCCCAATTTTACCACGCCATTAGTAAGTGTATTCTTAATAATTACTCGTATCATTTAATTAATGTTTATGCAAGAGGTTGATTATCTAATTCAGCTGATTTGTGTGTGATTTATATAATAGTCTCCTAAAGCACCAGACGAATAACAATGCGCCTTTTACGTTTGTCAGTCTATGTGGGAGGTTATCAACAGAAAACTATCTACTATTCCGATACGGGTTAGTGTGATTTAAAAACTATTTCAGACGTAAATTAAGTTCAATTCTGTATACTTCCATGTATTATATCTATTCTGATTATGTATATTTTAAATTCTAGTTTCCACTAATACTCAACAAAGCCCCAGAATATTCGCCAGCGGACATCAACCAGATGAGAAATATGTGGAATAGTTATGTTATTTCATTAGCGGAGTCTCAATAGTTTTCTCATGCTTTATGTACGAGTGTGTATATATAGATCCATTGTGTATTGGTTTCTTTTGTTTTTCTGAGGAAGTTGTGTTTTGGCTGTTGATCATCCTATTTGTACTGTTTTTAAACTGGGTTTAATTGATCGCGGGGTGTAATATTTTGATATAGGATTGAAGTTTTGCATTGCACAGCTGTTGGAATGCTATTTTGCAGTAGTAGCTGAAAAAATAGCATTTCAGCAGTTGCTAGAACATGCTAAAATCATTTAAAAAAAAAAATTAAAACGATAACGGTTAAAAACAACCCGTTGCAAACAATTATTGGCAATGGTTTTATTTAAATAAATAATCGTTGATATATTTTCCCTCCCATTCAAACCGCCAAAAATATAAGATAACGAACGTTAACCGTTGTCGATTTCAAAACTTTTACAACGGTTTATTTAAGCAGAACCGTTGTCAAAATTTCATCAATAAAAATAGATAACGGTTACATACCGTTGTCAACAGATGAATATAACAAAGGTTTTGCACGCAATAAAGCCGTTGTTAAATTTTGACATTCAATTAAATAGGATAACGAAATGAACCGTTATCATATATAATATTTAACAACGGTTTTGGAATGATAAGACGTTGTCAATAGTAAACTACGACAACGGATTTGAAACCGTTCTTAAGATTTAATAACGGTTTCTTAAATGATTTTATAACGGTTCTTGATCTTATATAACGGTCGCACGTTATTTGTACAACCGTGGTATATATTTAACAAACGTCGTTGCAATAACGGTCCCGTATTTCTATTTAAAAACGGTAATTGCATTATTTGACCGTTATTGAATGTCTTATTTGGTGTAGTGCTTGGGATCCAACCTCTACTTACTCATTTACTAGTAGTTTGTTGAGTTTATAAATATAGTTTGATTTGGTTATTAACGACGTGACCACGATAAGCAAATTAATCCATAAATCCCCTAAACCCTAGTGAAAGAATTAGCTACGCATGATTTGATTAATGACAAGAGAAATAAGAATAATTAATATGGAAGAATTCATAACTAAACAACAATTTGAGCAATTAAATATAAAACAAAGAGACTAATGAGAAATGAGTAAATAGAAGCAAAGAAAATGAACAAACAAGTAAAGGATGATTGAATTACCGAAGAAGATTAACAAGAGTGCGAATAATCCGATCTAATAGAGAAAGATTAAAGTGGTAGGAGGAATGTAATTAGGGTTCTCAAACTCACATGTAAAACATAATCTAAGTCCTGTCTCACGTTCTTTTTTATAAAGGGACTTATTAAACAAGATTACAACTTAAAATAAATTGAAAACTGCGGATCAAGCATCCAGGTCGATTGACCTAGACCACAGGTCGGTCGATATTACTAGTATTCGACGGTTTTTCCCTCATGTTCCAAGCTTTAGCGATGATTCCGCTATCTTCCAGTACTTCCAAATTAAACATCCTTCTGAGCTCTTTGAGCAACTGGAACTCGGGTCAAGCAACTCTACATCTCCAAATATGTTGGGTAAGGTCGTAAAATACGTGAGTTGAGTACTTTCCTGCACAAAGCGAGATACAATACCCAAGTAGCAAAACGGGGTGCAAGGCATATAAAATGTCAACTAAGAGTGCAAAATAGAAGCTAAATACAATGCAAAATAGACTAATAAGCGCATACAAAATGCACTTACCAATACACTTCCCAATCATGCTATGAACATCCATTCTCCATTATCCCGACTCTCGAGTCATCACAAACCAACATCATGTTATAATGCATTTCCGACCACATGTGAGACTCACCAAAATCCTCAAATACCAATACGATGCAATGCGACTCATACTATGAAAAAAATGATGCAAGACACACTAATAAGTATACACATTATCAAAACCGAGTAGGTTAAACCTACCTTTTAGCAATCTTCATAAGCTACTCAAATCCAACACGATTCCGTCTCATGAAACCGTCTCATCCTATACAAATCACACAATACTATCACAATACACCCTATACTATCTTACAAAACAAGACCCCTTATTACTACCCATTAATTACCCATATTGCACATATTAATTACTAATAAATCACCCATAACAAAACCCCCAAAAGTTAGGGTTCATAAGAAATCGAAAAGGGTAGATCTCAACTTACTGATATGACTCCTATTTACGCACATTTAGTCCCCTAACTAGCCTAGTTCCTATGCTTTTTAGTATGTATTTGGGTCATTTCTTGTCTTTAGCCTCCTTCTATACATATCCTATGAGGTTTGGTGTCCTTTGTGGGAGAAGAGCACTAACTTGACTAAATGGAGTGAAGCGGAGCTAAATTGATAGCATATAACGACCAAGCACCAAAGAGGAGACTAGCACTAAGGGACTACGCTAACAAATCAAGTAAAAAAGGGGTCAATGATGAAGACCCCCACGACCCCTCAATGATCCCCACGGCTCTTGGGGCAGTCAAAGAAGAAGAAACCACGCTGGCTCACAATCCAGGCGTCTCATGTCCAATCCGGGCGGCCCGATCATAGGACGAGCGTCGCTCCCTGCAGTTTAAGCATCAAAACAAAGTCAAGACGTGAGGCTTCTCCTAGGACTTGCAAGGCTCTAATCCTCTTTCAAAGGGTCTAATCGTCATTTAAGCCCTTAGTTAGCCTAATCCTTGTATTACTATAAATACCTCTTTTATAATAACCAAGAGATTAGGCCCTCTTAGTGGAGGCAAAGCTCTCATTAGGAGTAGATTAGAATAGATTAGCATTTAATCTTTTCACAAATTTCACATTAATCTTTCCTTAATTATTGTTCATGATTTATTATTGGGTAATTGAAGACTATTGGGTTATTATTGGAGAATTGACAACTCTTCATCAATCAATCAAGTTTTCTTCTATTATTCTTGGCTTTCTATTTGATCATCCTAAGTTGGTACAATTTCTCTACGCTTACTTAATCCTTGTTTATTGTTTTACTCCTTCATCATGTTTAGACTTGTTAATATGATTGACACCATTGTTAGCATGTTTTCCATGAATATAAGTGAGTAGTTTCCTAACTAGGGATTAATGGGGGATTAGGGGAGTTAATCATGGGGTAAATGTATGTTTAATGAGTTCATATAAATGCTTGCTTATTGTTTTCCAACTTATGCACATATCATGTTTGATGAAATGCTTGATTGACAACCTAGCATGTTTCTCTTATCTTTTCAACAAGACTTGTAAGACATAAACCAACTCAAGGCTTATTAGACCATACATATAGTTGATTAGGAAGAATTAAGTTGACTTGTAGGTGTTGTACAGTCTTGACCGACTCGGCTACGGGACCCAAACCTTCTTAGGACTCACTTATGTTATCTCACCTTGAATAGGAAAAACCAAAGTCGACTTGTAGATGTTGTACAGTCTTTTCCGACTCGCCTCCGGGACCTAAGTTTCCCCTAAGAATTGTAAAAGGTATACTAAATTGATTCCAACAATAATAATTGCTTGCATCTATATGATTCATTTATGCTATCTTACCATGATTCCCCTATGATCCCATGACATATTAGTGCCTTTTATCATTTGTTTACATCCTTCAATTTATTGCTTATTGTTTTCATCAGTTTAGACTCATCAACTTCAAACCCCAACAATTGTGACACTAGCATAAATTGAGATAGATAGAATTAGAACCCAAAGCATACCGTCCCGTGGATCGACCTCGACTTAACCACTATCTAGTAGTTTCTTGAGATTATAAATATGTTTGATTGAGTGAACAACGACTCGCTCACCATCACTTACAAGGTGAAAGGAAGGAGGTATAAGGTGAGCAATCCTCTAATTCAAGCTTTAGTACCATGGAGAGATTTTTGTGAGGGCTTTAAAGATAAAGGAGAGGATTAGGATGTAATACTACGGTTTTATGAGCTGTTGGGTACTCTATCGAGTAAGGCTTACTCTGTCGAGAAAGTTAGTTTTGTGTTCTGGGCAGTGTTCTGCCTGATGGTTACTCGATCGAGTAGGGGCTACTCGATCGAGTGTCTCAGTTACTCGATCGAGTAGAGGCTACTCGATCGAGTGCCTCAATTACTCGATCGAGTACGTTGGTTTTCAAGGGTTTTTGGCCGGGTTTCGATAGCAACGCGAGAATGATATATAAAGTACTTTTCATTAGTTTCTTTTACTTTTTACTTTATTCTAAACATTTTACAAAAGGGAACAAGACTACGTTGCATTCTTGTCTCACATTGCTATCAAATCCAAGGGCTTAAGTCGTCGGATTTCAGAGTTCTTTACACCGTTGAGACCGTCGTATTGTGGGTAAGATCCTAGTACAGTTTTTATGTTAATTCGTTAGTTTTGGTTAAACCCTAATTGGGTAATTTGGGGGTATTTGGGAGTATTATTGATGATTGTTGGTAATTGTATGATTATATATTGATAGGAGGTGATTTCTTAGAGGAGCACTTTTGATCTGCTGCTTGTGTTGATTTGTGGTGATTGCATTCCAGGTAGGGTTTCCCTACTCAGTTATTGTACATATGATATTAAGGTGGTTGTTGGTTGTGGTATATGATTATATCGTAATTGATCTTGACATTGTTGATATTGTAATTGGTTGTTGTTGATTGTCTGTGGTTCCCGAGATGCGCTCTCGGCTGAGTGGAGTCACTTTCGGGAGTGGCTTCACGTACTTGATTCGCCCCTTGTGGTTCCCGTCATAAGGGGGATGTGCACATTTAGGAACATAGGTTGATCGCTCGATGAAGATGAGCGGGGCTTAGGTGGGAATGGCCGCGGTCCCCCACTGGCGGAGTGGATCACTGGTTGCGAGTGGTAATCTATCAGGGATAGACCTTCAGGCTAGCCAGATGATTGGTGATGTGACGGTGTTGGAGGATTGTGACTGTGTACTTGTTGTTGTTTTATCTTATATTGTGAATGCAATAACTGACCCCGTTTAATTGTTTTAAAAACTGTGGTGGTCTATTCGGGGATGGTGAGCAGGTTTTGAGCAGGTATGACTTGGATGCGCGAGGGTTAGCTAGGGATAAATCACCACGAGTTAGCTAGTAGTCTTCCGCTGTTATGTCGAGATACTTTTATTTATTTAGTTGGATTTTGGTTTGGAACAGTTGTGTTGTATCTTTTAGTTTTGGAATACATGTAATCATTATAAACTTATTTATTTAAAGTATGTTCTTTGATGGTCTATTTGATATACCTTGCCTCGGGCAACCGAGATGGTAGCATTCTCATACATTAGGTGGTCTTGGTAACGCACCTTGGTGCATGGGGGTGTTACAAAGTGGTATTAGAGCAACGATTTTGGAACCTGTAACTAATGAATATAATGAACTTAAGGAGTTAAACTAAAATGCACCCGGGTAGGAATTGTTAGGTGCTAATGCAAAGACTTGGGAGACGTCCTAAAGTCGCGAATTCGCCCTACAACTTTGAACCGGTCACTATGGGGTGTCATGGGGATTGCTATGTGATTACTAATGTTCATATGAATATGTTGGATGAATAAATATGTGGTTGGATGGAGGATGTGATGGAAAAAAGGTGAAAGTAATCGTATATCATAATATGATTTGTGATTAAGCATGTTGTATGGTGGAATGATTTATAATGTAGCAATATTAGAAACATGTGAATAGGAGATGTTGTATACGTATGTTTTATTTTGGAAAAACTTATAAAGTTAAAGGCATGCGGATAGTGTAGTATCGTCAGCATGACTCGATCGAGTCTGGGTAACTCGATCGAGTAGGTTGGACTCGATAGTGTGGGCTGAGCTCGATCGAGTGGGTATATATATACGTTGGGCAGTAGCTGCTGTTTTGTGCAACTCGATCGAGTAAGGGGAGTACTCGATCGAGTGTCGGCTACTCGATCGAATATGTATGTGACTCGATCAAGTGTGTTATATGTCAATTATGGTCAGGTTCAGGAGTTGGGGTACTCGATTGAGTAAGTGGGTAACTCGATCGAGTAGGTTCTGTGCGGGTCATATTTGCTTTAAGCCGTAGGCTATGTGCTTTGGTTTATATCTCCTCTTATAGCTCAAAGATATGCCGCCAAAGAGATCTGCTATGTATGCTAGGGGTCAGGAGATGAGTGTGGACGAGATTTCCAAGATGCTTGAGCATTAGGATGCGCTTACCGAAGCTCTTAAGAGGTTTGGGAAAGCTAAGGATGTCGGGGTAGACTTTGGCAATATAAGCACTACGATATCCCGCTTCAACCCAACGAACTATATGGGACAGGTGCGCCAATTTTGCTCGACAATTGGCACCGTGAGATGGAGAACATCCTTGGGGTGGTTCATTGTCCCGAAGAGTTTAAGGTGGAACAAGCTACGTTCTACATCAGAGATGTAGCGAGGGAGTGGTGGGATAGGGTGAGTGAGAGTGAGAGTGCCCTAGACCTTTATCTGAAGCAGGGTAAGTCTACTATTCCTTGGACCGAGTTTAAGAGAGCTATGAGAAAAGAGTTCGTTCCAGAGCATGTTCGCAGCGAGATGCAGGAGGAGTTTGATTCTTTCAAGATAACCTCCGATATAATAGTGGCAGATTATTATCATAAGTTCAATGAGAAATCGAGATACGCTGAGTATATGAGGCTGAGTCACGAGAACATAACACTTCGGTTTGAGAAGGGGTTGACTTATCAAATCATGGAGAAGCTACCGGTTGGGGTCCTTACCGATGTTAAAGAAGTTTATGAGAGAGCAGGACGAGCTGAGAGGTTGGTCGAGATGGCTAAGGAAAACAAAGAGAGGGGTCCGAAAAAGAGAAATCTGAGAGTGAGGGTGGTGGTCAGTCTAGTTACAAGAAAGATAATCACAACCAAGCAAGGGCTTATTCATCAGGATCGGGATTCAGTAGTGGAGCTTCTTTTGGGCGTGGTCGGGGTAGCAGAAACAGTTGGGGTATCTCGTGCTTCAACTGTGGCGGTGTGGGCAATAAGAGGCATGAGTTTACTAGTGCCGGGGGGAGAGGATTTCAGAGGCCATCATAGGGGAGCTTTTCGCAGGGTCCGACACAGAGCTATCCTAGCAACCGACCAGCTGGGTCATGGAGTAATCAAGGAGGGCAGAGTAACAACGGTGGGTTCAACCGCAATGGCGATAATTCTTATCAGAAATCGGCGGCTAATAACCAATCAAGGGCCGGCTGCAATGGCTTTTACGTCTGCCAGCACAGTACAATGAGGTGGACAAAAGACCAGTGGCAAACTGTTTATGATGGACAAGAAAGTTGTTGAGGATGATGCACACGTGATCACTAGTACTTTTATTTTTAATGATGTTTCTAACTTTGTTTTGTTTGATTCGGGGGCATCGCACTCTTTTGTATCGTCAGGTCATGCTAAGTCTATGGGTTTGAGAGAGTTTAAGTCTGTAAAAAAATGAAGTTTTTATACCGTCGGGTGATTCAGTGTCTTGTGGAAGGTTATATAAGGGGGTATCCATAATAGTTGGGCAGGTTGATCTTCCAGTGGATTTGTTAGAATTTCCTATGGATGGTTTTGAGATGATAGTTGGGATAGACTGGTTGGGTAAGTACAAGGCTAGAATAGTTTGTCACCAAAAGAAAGTGTCTTTGAGAGATCCTTAGGGAGTTAATGTGTCTTATCGTGGGTTTGTTGTCAAACTTAAAGTCAAAGTGATTGCATCGGTGACATTGAAGTCTTACTTGAGAAATGGGTGTCCTTTGATTCTATGCCATGTGAAAGATCATAATATGGTTGAGCCGACGGCATATGAGATACCAGTGGTGGGAGAGTTTCCAGATGTTTTTCCAGAGGAGATACTGGGTTTACCATCAAAGAGAGAGATAGATTTCAGTGTGGAGTTGAAACCAGGAACGGGACTGATCTCTAAGGCCCTGTACCGTATGGGACCTATGGAGTTAGGGGATCTGAAGAAACAGTTAGATAATTTGATAGAAAAAGGGTACATTAGACCTAGTGTATCGTCGTGGGGAGCACCCGTTTTGTTTGTGAAGAAGAAAGATGGGAGCTTGAGGTTGTGTATCGACTATAGGAAGCTAAACAGTGTTACAGTGAAGAACAAGTATCCTTTACCAAGGATAGATGATATTTTTGACTAGTTGAGTGGGGCCGGAGTATTTTCAAATATTGATTTGAGATCGGGGTACCATCAGGCGAGAATTCGGGATGAAGACATACCAAAGATAGCTTTTCGATCGAGGTTTGGTCATTATGAGTATGTGATGATGCCGTTTCGGTTATCTAATTCACCAGCAGTGTTTATGGATTTGATGTGTAACACCCCGATTTATGAAGGAGCCTTTAGCAAGACATTCCCTAATAAACCGGACTGTTACCATCTTGGTTTCCCGAGGTAGTGAATAACAAATTAAACTCCAAGGCAAATTATATAATTACTTTAACTTAATTATTACAAAACCTCTTTTACATCAAATTATAAAGAACTAACATAAATAAAAGTGAAAGTCTTCTAAATAATGATCTAGCTACTAAGTCTTCTGATCCAGTGTCTCGCGCCCATCAAGCTCCCATCCTATCTCATAAACCTGTCAAGTCTGCTCACCAATATTTGGATCATCACAGGTGTTCACGAATACACAGGGTCAACCACGAGGTTGAGTAGGGAATACAATGAAACAAAAAAATATGATATGCATGCTCCTCCGTCACCTCCATCTCCATCTCAACTCATATCTCATAACCCGGAACGCCCGGCCATACCGATACCCGACAGGCACAACAATCGACCGTCGTCGATATACCAGCTCAACAGTTGAGGACACCAGGGCAAGTCCTGCAGAACCAGCCTGAGCCTTATCACAACATCACATCGTATCTAAACATCGTCACTACCACACCATCCTCCAACTCCAATGCATATGAAATGCTCAACAGTAATCAATGCAACACAATATGTATATCAATGAATGAATTCATGCCAGCTACCAATTGTTGTGATAACATACTCAACACGATCAATTCAGTCATCCACATTCCAGTATATGAATCATAACATAAATCAACAACCACGTAACAAGTCAACGTTCACAGCTTGATCATATGAAACACAACAAGTCAACACAATTTAACAACAACGCTGATAAGTCAAGTGTATTTCCCTACCTTTTCGCAATCCAAGCACACACAAGCAATCAATTATGATCCTTCACATATCCATCACCTACATAACATAATTATATATAATTACCACCTACTCAGTCAATTAATCATTCACATAACCTAGACTCATCATAATATAATAGGAATATCAACTTAAAGAACAAACACGACTTTTCCTGATTTTCCTGCACATGGCAGACTCGGTATAAAATGAATAACTAATTCCAGAAAATTCGAATTGATACAAGGCTAATTGAATTGGAACCCCATGAGTCTTAGCTACAAATTATAGCAAACGTGTTTTTCTCAAATTCCAAACTTATTACGGGTTTTCAGACTGATTTCAAAAAACTGACAGAAACCGTCGCATAAAAAGTATTGATTCATAAAACGAGTTTAAAACATTATTTTTCAGAAATTACAAATCCTATTATCATCTAGACTATACAAAGATGATGTATGAATAAGCCTCATAACTGAATCGAAATAAAAATTAGGGTTTCAATTCATTTTCCACAACCAAATCAGATTCACGGACTTTTCAGCGACATGTTCATAAATAATTTACCTAGGACAAACCATAAAGAATTTGACTACTAGATTTTATATGCATAAACTAGACATCAAATAAACAGGACTCTCTTTTCAAACTTTTCGAAGAAGACGAATTTAAAACAGTATAAACAATGGAATGAAATCGACTTACAAACAGGGAAATCGAATTAGGTTGAAATCGATGAGAAATCTTCAATCAAATGAAAGGTTCGACAATTCTTCTTCCTCTCCCTCTCTCTAGGTTTAGAAATGGTTTTATGAATGATAAAATGAAATTAGAAATGACTCAACTGTTAAAAATAAAAACCTTGGCCAAAACATAAAAGAAACCGTCAACTCGTTGAACCGGTTTACTCGGTCAAGTGCACTCGGCCGAGTAACACACACTCGACCGAGTACCAACCAAGTACTCGACCGAGTACTCCAACTAAAATACGGAGTATTACAATTGTAGATGGGTAAATGGGTGATACGATTCTTGACCCAAAAGACAAAATGTGATGTAACCCGACTCAACATATACGATATAAACCCGACTTAATAACATTCACGATATTACGATGCAACCAATATAAAATGTATAATAACTAATATATAATAATATCCGTTTAATCGATTATATAAAATACGGGGTATTACATGATGAACCAGGTTTTCGGTCAGTTCTCGGATCAGTTCGTGTTGGTGTTTATAGATGACATATTAGTCTATTCCAAGACTAAGGAGGATTGCGAGGAGCAATTGAGGTTGTTGGGGTTGGTGTCCTTAACAGTTAGTGCAAGGACTTATAAATCTCTAAAAGGATCAAATGGCATACTTTTGGTATTATTATCAGTTGATCCATGTTTTATCAATAACGGTTGGCTTGCTAGATAAGTTTGACGTTATTGTCATACAGATGGCGGTGATCAACTGGTCCCTAAAAGTCACACCTATAGGATACGTTTGAGAGATATGACAGTATGAAAATACAGTCATGTTGATGCCAAATTTTGACTAACCAGTTAGTCCGAGTTATTTGACTAGTAATTAGTCAAAATGTGATGTTGAGATATTATATTTAATACGGATTAAATAAAATGGGCTAAGGCGAATTAAACAGTTAATTCGTAAATTGAATATAAACGATTTATATTCGATTAATGTATATTAAATAAATTAATTATACAATATTGTCTTTGTCGGACATGTATTAATACTTCAACTAATCCGTGTTATTAGTCGATGTATTAATAACCGATAACCGATGACAGTTTATAATAAAAACCCGTCATATACATTTTAGCATTTGACGAACCGGACCACGAGCTAAAATTAAGAGGAAGTGGAAGCCCACTTCCCCATAAGGGCTCTCGGTTTGGCCGAATTAGAAGAACAAAAAGGAGAGCCTTCTCCTTCTTGTTAACCTAATTATCATTAGTGAAACAGAATTAGGGTTTCAGTGCAATTTTCTCTGAAATTCCTAGATCTCACATCGACAAAACTCACAATAGCTTTCTCAATATTAAAAGTCAATTAGAAAGCATTTCTAGCACAAGGGCATAGTCTCAGACGGTCTTGGGTGCAACAATTAGGAGGAAATCTCTGTTGATTTCTGTTCTTTACGCCGCACTACAAAGGACCCGAGGTTGATTCATATTCTTTATCGTTTCATTGTTGTTTTTCGTTTATGACAATATTTCACATGTTAAATTTACGTTATAATCCTTAAATTTAAAAGGTCTTATACGGATATTACCCCACAAGTGGTATCAGAGCGAGGCCACGTAATTTTTCATTGTGATTTTTCATAAAATCGATCTTGAAACGATTTTCTGTCTTGAAAACCGTGCGGCCAATCGTGTATTGCGGCTGTTTTTGTTTTCGTTTTCGATTTGTTCTTTTTACATATTGTTATTTTATACGGAGATTATAACAATATGTCAAGTTTTGTCAATTGTAGAATTGATTTTATGCGTCTTTAGATCATTTTTGCAATTGGTTTTGTTTCACAAATCATTTGCACGAGGGTTTCTGTTTTCACCATGTTTGCACTCGATCGAGCGTAATTCTACTCGATCGAGCTATTCTGAAAATGTTTTTCACTCGATCGAGTAATGGCTGTACTCGATCGACCATTTTAAAAACCCCACCGCTCGATCGAGAAGTCCTCGTACTCGATCGAGCAGATTTGCCGATAAAGCCCTCGATCGACCTCCGATCGTCGATCGAGTACTTTCTCGACTAGCATACCTCTCGATCGACTAGCGCTTCATCGATCGAGTCCTTTTGTTCCTCGATCGAGCACGTTTGTCCCTGGATCGAGGGATTTTTGTTCTGGCAGCTTTGAAAATTTATTCTTTTGTTTTAAATTTTCTTTTGGCCTTAATATGTACTTTATACGGATATTGTACACTCGCTATGATTGTGAAACGGTTCACACACGTACCATATAGTTATTTTAAAGCGTATTTAAAGTAACGGATTGTAATAGATTAAAATGAAATTGATAGAAACAGTTTTATCACATAAATTTTAATCGTTAAAAGGTGGTTTGGATAAATTTAACATAATTACGGAATTATGTCACGAATAAATTTGTTTTAGTTGATGCATTTTATTTATCGTTAATTATGAATGTTTTTGAATGCTTTTATTACGTATTTATTTATTTTACAAACGGTTGTAACTTAGTGTGGCCTTAGTAGAACGTGTTACCGTAATGATGGAACACGGTCTTGGTTGTATTTTGAGATCTCGTATCTCCGTTTTGGATTTTTCACTTGTAATTACAGTTTTTAATTAGAATGTAAATAGGTTTATATCTTGTAATTTTTAATTGTAATTTTTGAGAAGACCAAAGATGGAGAATCAGATGCTCACTCCCTCTACATGAATCAAGATGGAACATCAAGACAAGCTTCTCGGGTCCAACGGTGGATTCCAAAGTTGTTTTATGTTTTATTTTATTAGGATAGGCCACACTAGGAATTTTATTTACGTATTGCATTCATTTATTTATTTTTCGTAACGATAATTTGCATCATATTCCGCCTAAAACCAAACCACCTAATTATTGCATGAAAACTGACACATATAGAGGTCACGAGTTAGTTTTCTTTGACATTCTCATGTCACACGATCTATGCTAAGCCATCACCTAAATTAATTCATTCACGCAGACGCTAGTTATTTGTTCACTTAAAATGAATTAAAATTAAGTTGATGGGATCTTCCTCGTATAAACCAAAATTGAGAATGGTCTTTATAGGTCAAACTCCAATGAGTCCCTTCTTCGTCGGTAGGCATAATATGACCCCTTCTACGTCAGGTAAGTTGGAACCGATTGACCTATTTTATCTCAACACTATGGTCACTCGTACGATCCTGTGATTATGGTGGACTATAGATAGGATTTACGGAAATCTATCGACCAAGAGTTCTTACGGAAGAATTAGCTAAACAGTTGGCTTATCAATTTACGGAATTTGAGTCTTGGGATCACTTGTATCATTCTTGAGGAAGATCAATTATGCAAGTGCTTGAGTCTACACGTTAAAATACATTTTAAATAGACTTAAATCACCTCGATGAGTTGCTTATTTCATTTTTGTTTTTCTTTCTTTTTCAGTGTAGAACACGATTTTTAAACTGCTATAACGAAATGGCTGGTCCAACTAACGACCCAATGCCAAGTGCCACATTGGACCGTGAGTCCTGGCTTCGGATCTTCATGAATCAGATGAATCGAGTCTACTCGATCAAGAATGATGGATCAAACTTCGCGGACCGGGAGGCGGCATTACGGAATGCTTGCCGCCGCCGACGAAAGCTCAAATATCTAATTGAGCCCATCCCGCCAAACCCAGGTCCCACGGCTAGAGCTAATGAGATCGCCAAGTTTAACGATTTTTGTATGGAAGCGGGTGCGATTAAAAACGTACTCATTTTTGCAATGGAACCCAATTTGCAGAAACGCTTCATAGCCCATGGTGCAAACAAGATTTTCACCACGCTCACTAAGGAATTCTCGAAAGCACCGAGAATCGTGACCTATGAGCATACCACTCGCTTCTTTGATGCGAGACTCCAAAAGGGCCAACCAGTTAGCCCACACATTCTCAGCATGATTGAGAATGTCGAGAAGCTGGAGACGCTTGATTGTAAGATCAGCGAGAACATTGTTATTGACCGTATGCTTCATTCACTCCACGATGGTTTTGCGCTCTTTAGAGCGAATTACTATATGAATGATTTGAAGAAAAGTCCCCATGAACTGCATTCTCTCCTCGTACAGACCGAGAAGGACATGAAGTTCAGTGGGAGCATGAAACAGGATGTTCTCGTTGTGTAAAACAAGGGCAAGGGTAAGGGCAAAGCTAAAGCGGACCTAGCAAAGAGGTAAGGCGAAGTTTAAGAAGTCGGGTTCGAGCAAGAGTGGGCCTGGTGAGTCGAGCACCTCATCGGAACGACAAAGAGCAAGGATGGTAACATAGAGTGTCACCATTGCCACAAGACTGGGCATTGGAGGCGTACATGTCCCGTATACCATGAGGACATAAAGGCAGGTCGCGTTAAACCTGTTGGTATGTTTTCTTCCTCTTCTACTTTTATTCATATGATTGAGATTAACCACGCAAGTTACGGAACTTGGGTACTAGATACTGGTTGTGGTTCTCATCTGTGTAATCATGTGCAGGGGCTCCGAAACATCGAACCCCTCGTAAAGGGTGAGGTGGACCTGCGTGTCGGGAATGGAGCACGAGTGGCTGTCGTCTCGAGGGGAACATATGTGATCCAGCTTCCTAGCGGATTTGAGTTATCTTTATATAACTGCTATTATGTACCCAGTCTTTCTAAAAACATTATTTCAGTTTCTGCACTTGACAAACTTGGTTTTTCATTTGTAATAGAGAATAATTCTTGCATTTTCTCATTACACGATATGATTTATGGCAAGGCAGTCTCCATGAACGGAATTTATGTTTTAGATCAGACCACCGAGATATTACACGTAATGAATAAGAAGTTAAAGGTCGGTGACAAAGATCAAACGTACCTATGGCATTGCCGTATGGGACACATTAATGAGAAACGCGTAAAACAGCTCATAAAGAATGGAGCTATCTCGGCCTTTGATTTTCAATCATTTGGCACGTGTGAATCATGTCTCATTGGTAAGATGACTCGAATTTCCTTCAAAGGTGTTGGAATGCGCGCTGCTGACCTATTAGGACTCATACATACGGATGTGTGTGGACCTATGTCAATCACCGCACGAGAAGGCTATAGGTATTTCATCACTTTCACGGATGATTTAAGTAGATATGGCTATGTCTACTTAATGAAGCACAAAAGTGAATCCTTTGAGAAATTCAAGGAATACCCGAATCGGGTACAGAACCTACTGGGTAGAAAGATTAAAACACTGCGCTCAGACCGTGGTGGCGAGTATCTTTCTCACGAGTTTGATCAACACCTCAAAGACTGTGGGATTGCCTTGCAGTTAACTCCACCTGGAACACCTCAGTTGAATGGTGTGTCCGAACGGAGAAATCGAACACTACTTGATATGGTTCGATCCATGATGAGTGACACCGTGTTGCCTGACTCATTATGGGGTTATACTCTTCTGTCAGCCGCTCTAATACTTAACCGAAGTCCGTCTAAAGCTGTTGACAAGACTCCATATGAACTATGGAAGGGAACGATCCCTAAATTGTCCTTTATACGGGTTTGGGGCTGCGAGGCTTATGTCAAGTGGAGACACGAGGATAAGCTCGGCCCGCGATCGGTCAAGACATACTTTATAGGTTATCCTAAAGGAACACTTGGTCATTACTTTTATTCGCCAACCGAACAACGTGTATTTGTTGCGGCTAGTGCGACATTCTTAGAGAAGGAATTTCTCGAGAATGCAAAGAGTGATAGAACCTTCGAACTGTCGGAGATTTCAGAACCAAATACCGAGCAACCATTGGAGGAACCAATTCCTTCAATCCCGGCTGCGGTTAATATTCCTGAGGAACCTAGGAGGTCGGGAAGAGTCTCTATTCCTCCGGACAGATACATTGGTATGGTCGAGGAACATGACATAGATGACATTCTACTCTTAACGAGTAGTGAACCCGCAACCTATAAAGGTGCCATGACTAGTTCTGACTCAAAGCTATGGCTTGAGGCCATGCAATCCGAGATGAACTCCATGTATGAGAACAACGTATGGGATCTTGTTGACTTACCTGCTAAGGTTCGTCCCCTTCAATGCAAATGGCTTTACAAGATAAAGCATTCTGTGGAAGGTCAACAAGATATCTATAAAGCACGACTAGTTGCTAAAGGTTTCACACAAGTGCCAGGTTTTCACTACGATGAAATTTTTGCACCCGTAGTTAATTCGTAAATTGAATATAAACGATTTATATTCGATTAATGTATATTGAATAAATTAATTATACAATATTGTCTTTGTCGGACATGAATTAATACTTCAACTAATCCGTGTTATTAGTCGATGTATTAATAACCGATAACCGATGACAGTTTATAATAAAAACCCGTCATATACATTTTAGCATTTGACGAACCGGACCACGAGCTAAAATTAAGAGGAAGTGGAAGCCCACTTCCCCATAAGGGCTCTCGGTTTGGCCGAATTAGAAGAACAAAAAGGAGAGCCTTATCCTTCTTGTTAACCTAATTATCATTAGTGAAACAGAATTAGGGTTTCAGTGCAATTTTCTCTGAAATTCCTAGATCTCACATCGACAAAACTCACAATAGCTTTCTCAATATTAAAAGTCAATTAGAAAGCATTTCTAGCACAAGGGCATAGTCTCAGACGGTCTTGGGTGCAACAATTAGGAGGAAATCTCTGTTGATTTCTATTCTTTACGCCGCACTACAAAGGACCCGAGGTTGATTCATATTCTTTATCGTTTCATTGTTGTTTTTCGTTTATGACAATATTTCACATGTTAAATTTACGTTATAATCCTTAAATTTAAAGGGTCTTATACGGATATTACCCCACAGAGGTTGGTGTTGAAAACTTTGGGGGACAACAAGCTGTATGCAAAGTTGTCTAAGTGTGAGTTCTGGTTAGATAAAATGGCTTTTCTGGGCCATGTGATTTCTAAAGAAGGTGTATCTATTGATCCTAGCAAGATAGAAGCGGTATCCAAGTGGGAAGCACCAAAGAATGTGGCCGAGATCAAGAGTTTCTTGGGTTTGGCAGGGTACTATCGACGGTTCGTGAAAGACTTTTCGAAGATTTCCAGGCCAATGACCGCGTTGATGAGGAAAGAGAACAGGTTTCGTTGGGATGTAAGATGTGAGACGACATTCCAAATATTAAAAGAGCATTTGACCACAACTCCAGTTTTAGCTTTACCCAAGGGGAGTGAGAACTTTGAGGTGTATACAGATGCTTAAAAGAACAAGTTGGGTTGTGTGTTGATGCAGAACGGAAAAGTCATTGCCTATGCTTCTAGGCAACTGAAGCCGTATGAGGAGAACTATCTGACGCATGATCTAAAATTAGGTGCAGTTGTGTTTGCTCTAAAGATTTGGAGGCACTATCTTTATGGGACGGCCTTTAAGGTGTTTTTCGATCACAAGAGTTTAAAGTACATCTTTACTCAAAAGGAGCTGAACATGAGACATAGGAGGTGGATGGAGCTTATCGGGGATTATGACATGGATATCATATACCATGAAGGGAAGGCAAACGTGGTTGCCGATGCGTTGAGTAGGAAGAGTGTGTATTCTCTATGCACGTCTATGTCTTTGATGAGGTTGAAAGATGACGTAGGTAAGATGGGGATTTATGTGATTAAAAAAGGGGACGCTAGGGGAGACTTGACAATGGAACCAGATTTTTATAATGATATTAGCAGGAAGCAAGCTCTTGATTCTAAGATTCAGGAGTGGAGGGCTGGAGTAGAGAAAGGAACAGTGTCTTGGTTCTCTATTCATTCTGATGGGAGTGTTCGGTTTGATGGAGATGGTAAGTGCCTAAGGATGAAGAGTTGAGAAACATAAACATGATAGAGGCTCAATGCACTCCGTATTTAGTGCATCCGAGTGGTGACAAGCTTTACAGGGATCTTAAGAAGACTTTTTGGTGGCCTGGGATGAAAAGGGAGACAGCTGAGTTTGTGGCTAGATGTTTAACATGTCAGAGAGTCAAAGGGGAGCAGCGAAGACCACAAGGTAAGATTCAGTCTCTTGAGGTACCTGAGTGGAAGTGCAAAACTATCTCCATAGATTTCATAGTGGGTTTACCGACGAGCCAGCAAGGTAATAACATGATATGGTTTGGGTGATCGTTGACCGTTTGATTACGTCAGCTCATTTTATTCCAATGAAAGATATGTGGAGTAAGGTGCTGTTGGCAAATGGCTACAGGAAGAATGTAGGGAGGTTACATGGGGTGCCAAACGACATTGTGTCAAATCGGAATGCGAGGTTCGTTTATCGGTTTTGGCAAGAGTTGCAGGAGTTTATGGGAACAACCTTGAAGATGAGTAATGCGTTCCATCCTGCGACAGATGGACAGGCAGAGAGAACTATCAAGACTTTGGAAGATATGTTAAGGGCTTGTGTGATGGAGTTTTATGGTAATTGGGAAGATAGGTTGGATTTGATTGAGTTTTCTTACAACAACCGCTACCATACGAGTATTGGGATGGTTCGTTTGAGGCTTTGTATGGGAGGAGGTGTAGGAGTCCGATTTGCTGGGATGATAGTGCTGAGGCAGTGGTTTTAGGACCACATATGGTACAAGAGATGATAGAAAAAGTGAAAGCGATTCGGCAAAAGATGAAAGCAGCCCAGGATCGACAAAAGAGCTATGCGGAGTTACATCGCCGGGACATCGATTTTTATGTTGGGGATAAGGTTCTTTTGAAAGTGTCACCTATGCGTGGGGTTATGCGGTTCGGTAAGAAAGTGAAGTTAAGCCAAATGTTCATTGGCCCTTATGTGATTTTCGATCGTGTGGGAGAGGTTGCTTATCGGTTAGCTTTGCCACCACCTTTATATCGTGTACATAATGTGTTTTATGTGTCTTAGTTATGGAAGTATGTGAGTAACCCTTCCCATGTGTTAGAGGTGGAGAACATCGAGTGAATTAACATCCATCATTAACTCCGCTAGTAGGGGACCGCAGCCATTTCATACTAACCACCGGTATATCTAATGCCTTCCCATTTCATACAAATATTATGTTCATTTGCACGCATTTCTAGGCTTTTTTGAGTAGCGTAAGCTACTATCCTCCCAGGAATTTGCTACTTTGTGTTGTTTTGCATTTACTGCAGATTTGAACCCGAAGGAGTATAAAAGAGCCGAAACCCATCCCTGAAGTCGCATTATGGATACTAGTGAAGCTGAGCTCGGGAGAATTACGTTGGAGTGCGTGAAGACATGAGGAAGCATGCTAAAGTAAGGAATGGACGCTGCTAGATTTCAAGAAAAGTCGCTCGACTGGCTGCGCTTGAAGAAAAAATCGATCGACATAAAATGATGGTCGATCGACTGGTTTGCTCAGAGGATTAGTCGATCGACAACTTTGCTTGGTCGATCGACTATTTTGCTTATCAGGCCGTGTTGATTTAACTTATTAATTCGGCCCATTAGTTGTTTAATTAATAAATCTCAGTTATCTCTATATAAAGCAAAACTGAGAATAATTTTAGGTCATCTTTACTTTTGCTAAAAGACACGGTACGTATTTTCGGATTGCGAACCTTGTAATTTCTCTTCCTTATTTCGGTAATTAATTAACCTTCGTTCTTCAAGTTCTTATTTGTTTTAATCTTTTCGTTCTTCTTTATTAGTTGCGAGTTTATGCTAGATCGTTATTTATATTTCGTCATTATGTTTAGTTTAATTTCCATTATTATTGTTAAGTTTATTATTACAGTTATGCGTAGCTAATTCCTTTATGCTGGGATTTAGGGGATCCATGGTTGTGAGACGGTTTTAATCGCGATATTAGAGCTGGAAACTTATATGTTTGAATTGTTAATCGTAGTAATTAATCTTATTTAATTATTTGAATGCATGCGACTAGTTACTTAACCTGGTAAACTCCAACCTAGATCGAGAGATTCGAGAGAGTGAGACCTGCTACGAACAATAGAATACCTTAAATAGAGCGAGAGCATATTAGAAGGTTTCTAGGGTGATTAGCGGACCGAGAGGACCTTATCACTAACCTTCAGACCGTAATTTGACCAATCTTTGCCCTAACTTTGACCATTGTTAGACCATGGTGAACCGACAATGTAACACCTGTCCTTTTAGAGACTCGTTGACCGACGTGACTGACCTTAGACACCTACCTAGACCTTCAGAAACCTTACGAGTGAAACCTTGTGACGTGTTGAGTATTTTATTTCGTGTTACTCGATCTAGTGGAGGCTACTCGATCGAGTAGCTTGGGAACTCGATCGAGTAGAGGCCACTCGATCGAGTAAGTGGGTTACTCGATCGAGTAACGAATTTTTAGCGGGGAATTATAAATCGTAAATCATGAAACCCAAATCATTTCTCTACCTTTCTTCCTAAGCCTAGATGCCGTCATTTTACTTATCCTCCACCATAGTCCCTCTCCTTGAGGCTTTTGAGAGTGGTTACACCATAGGGATGGGATGCTTGAGTCGGGTAGCAGTGTTGACGCCGGATTGCTTTGTCTAGGTATGTCGTCGTCATCATCGTCTCTCTTGATTTCAGTTATGGTTATGGTAGTAGTAATAGATGCTTATGATGGTTGTTATAGGTGATTTTGGTGGTTGATTGTTATCTTGTGATCGGGCGCGGAATCGCTGCGGTTTGCTAAAGGTAGGTTCTCCTACTTAGTACTATTTGTTGTCTAGAGTGTCTATTGTTATTGTATAGTTGGTTTAGTGTCATTGTTGATGGTTGGTTGTTGTCGATTGTTTAAAATTGTATTGGAATAGGAGTTGGTGATTGTTGATTGTTCAGTTGGTTGTGATTGTTTGTTTGTGGTTCTCGAGATGCGTCCTCGGCTGAGTGGAGTCACTTGCGGGAGTGGCTTCATGCCCTTGATTCGCCCTCTGTGGAACCCGCCACAGAGGGGATGTGCACATTAAGGAACATGGGTTATCGCTCGGATAATATGAGCGGGCCTTAGGTAGGAACGGCTGTGGTCCCCCACTGGCAGGACTGGACCTTCGTGCAGTCAGAGATGTGTTGTTGGTTGGAGGAGGTGATGTGTGTGTGTGTTGCTGTATTTCATTGTGTCTGCTTTTGTACTTGTTACCTCAGTTACTGACGTTGTGTGGTGTTGTTGTGTTGTCTTTTTGTTTTGTGTCTGCCGTGATCCACTATGGTGAGCAGTCAGTCTTAGCAAGTTGATGTATGGAGCTTAGCTGGGTTCTTGGGGGGACAAGTCTATCACGAGTCTTGACAGAGATAGTTTCACCTAGTTGGTAGCTATCACGAGTTGTATCTTTTGTATCGTTTGTTTGGTTTAAATCACTTGTAATATAATGTAATCGTTCTATTATCGACATTTGATTATTACTGTCCTCGGGCAATCGAGATGGTAACACCCTTATCTGCTAGGGAAGGTCTGTGGGATAATATTCGTATAAAACCCTTAAATTTTAGGACTATAACGCAAAATTAACATGTGATTTATGGTCATAAACGAAAATACTATAGAAACGATAAAGGTAAAGAATCAACCTCGGATCCTAGTGCAATTCGGCAAAATGAATAGAAATCAACGTAGATTTCCTCCTAATTGTTACACCCAAGACCGTCTGAGACTATGCCCTTGTGCTTGAATTACTCTCTAATTGACTTGCAATATTGAGAGAGTTGTGAGTTTTTCAGATGTGAGATCTAGAAATTTCAGAGAAAAATGCTCTGAAACCCTAATGTTTTGCAAATGAAAATGCCCTTAGGTCAAAAGGAGAGAAATCTCTCCTTTTGTTTGTTTTGGTTCGGCCGTGAGCTTCAAGAGGGGATAGTGGGCTTTCCACTCTCTCCTTATTTTAACTCGTGGTCCGACCCGATTTTCGCTAAATGCATATGACGGGATTTTATTATAAATCGTCATCGGTTATCGGTTATTAAAATATCAACTAGTAACATGACTCAGTCGATATATTAATACATGTCCGACAAAGACAATATTGTATAATTAATTCAATATACATTAATCAAATATAATCGTTTATATTTAATTTACGAATTAACTGCTTAATTCGCCTTAGCCATTATTATTTAATCCGTATTAAATAAAATATCTCAACATCGTGTTTGACTAATTATTAGTCAATAACTCCGACTAACTGCTTAGTCAACTTTGGCATCAACATGACTGTATTTTCATACCGTCACATCTCTCAAACGTATCCTATAGGTGTGACTTTTAGGGACCAGTTGATCACCGCCATCTGTATGACAATAACGTCAAACTTATCTAGCAAGCCAACCGTTATTGATAAACGTGGTCCAACTGATAATAATACAAAAGTATACCCTTTGATCCTTTTAGAGATTTATATATCCTTGCACTAACTGTAGAGGACACCAGCCCAACAAGCTCCCACTTGTCCGTACAAGTGTATGTGCAATGGCGTTATCCGCACTAACTGGAGGACACCACCTCCAACAAACTCCCACTTGTCCGTACAAGTGTATGTGCGATAACCGATTCTCATATCCATTTAAAATTTCTCCCACTCAATGTAAAACAATTTGCAGATCTGGATCCGCAAAGGTCGTATTTTACAATCGATCTGTATCAAGAGTGGTTTCCCCGTCTAGAGAGTAACTTAACTGATAAAACGAATTCGTATTCGAGCATGGCCATGCATTTCGATTCTGACTCCTCGAGTGGCCCTGAGAAATATCGAGTACCTGATAAAGGCTGAATATTTCCTTCAACTCGACTCCTTCCGATCTAAGCACAGCATGAAATGACCCAGAAAAAATCTACTTGGCCCCCTGTTACGGATGACCGTGAGAAAGAAACCAAAGTCACCCAAAATCTGCCTTAGTCTCAAGAGACAGTCGATAGTCAAAAGAATCGACTCTTAGGATCACCATGGAGGTCCTATCCATGACCTGGCACCGAATGTTATAAAACATTTAGGACTCCACGTCGATGTCACAAATGTGTCCTACGAGATATCCGTATAAATCGCCTCTGTGATTGGTCAGTCAACCTTTTGACTTATGGCTTGTTGAACCGACCATCAACCAACGTCACGAAATAATTGCCAGAGTTATCAGCTCACGTGGGCAATTAAGGACCAAAAATATAATGTTTGTTCAGTTCACTTTGTGGTGTTCAAAATTGTCGTACAAATCCACATGAAAAACAAAATATATAAATATCAAAACGATGATGTCGTATAGAGCACAAAAGAGAATGAATCTAATCCATAAAAGAGTACTACAACTCAGGAACACGTTTAATCCCCATGGAATTAACATGCCCTTCATGCTTATCTTGTCGTAATGGTTTAGTGAGAGGATCTGCTATGTTATCATCTGTAGCAATCTTTTCTATCACTACTTCCTTTTGCTCCACGTAATCTCGGATTAGATGAGCTTTCCGTTGTACATGTCTAGATTTGTTGCTAGACTTAGGCTCCTTAGCTTGGAAGATGGCACCTCTATTGTCGCAATAGATGGTGATCGGGCATTCGAACTAGGCACTACAGATAGTCCTTGTAAGAATTGACGCATCCATATCGCTTCCTTTGCGAGCTTCAGACGCGGCATAGTACTCGGACTCGATCGTAGAATCTGTTTGTAACACTTTGTTTGGAACTCTTCCACTGATCAGCGCCATTAAGAGTAAAAACGAATCCAATCGAGATTTCGAGTCATCTCGATCCGTTTGGAAGCTAGCATCTCAGAATCCGGTTGCGCATAGCTTTTGTTCGCCTCCATAATTCAATGCCCAATCTTTAGTCCTCCGTAGGTACTTAAGAATGTTCTTGACAGCCATCCTATGTGATTCACCTGGATGCTGTTGGAATCGACTTGTCATACTCAATGCATATGCCACGTCCGGACGTTTGCATATCATGGCATACATGATTGATCCTATAGCCGATGCATAAGGAATCCGTGTCATGCGCTCTTTCTCTTCCGGTGTCTCTGGTGCCTGAGACTTGCTCAAATGCACCCCTGGAGCCATAGGAAGAAACCCCTTTTTGGAGTTAGTCATGCTGAATCTCTCTAGGATCTTGTCTATGTAAGACTCCTGACTGAGAGATAACATCCAACGTGATCTATCTCGATAGATACGGATGCCCAAAATTCTTTGTGCCTCACCCAGATCTTTCATCTGGAAATGGTTTTTCAACCATACTTTTACCGAAGTTAAGAGAGGTATGTCATTCCCAATCAGGAGTATGTCATCAACATACACTATTAGGAAGACAATCTTGCTTTCACTCGACTTGATATATAGACATGGTTCCTCGACCGATCGATTAAATTCATTGTCTTTTATCACTTGGTCGAAACGATGATTCCAACTCCTTGAAGCTTGCTTAAGTCCATAGATGGAACGCTTAAGCTTGCACACTTTCTTAGGATGTTCTGGATCGATGAAACCTTCGGGTTGTACCATGTACAACTCTTCCTCCAAATAACCGTTTAAGAAGGCGGTTTTCATATCCATTTGCCAAATTTCATAGTCATGAAAAGCGGCAATCGCTAAGATAATCCGAATGGAACGCAGCATGACTACGGGTGCAAAAATTTCATCGTAGTGCAAACCTGGCACTTGTGTGAAACCTTTAGCAACTAGTCGTGCTTTATAGATATCTTGTTGACCTTCCACAGAATGCTTTATCTTGTAAAGCCATTTGCATTGAAGGGGACGAACATTAGCAGGTAAGTCAACAAGATCCCATACGTTGTTCTCATACATGGAGTCCATCTCGGATTGCATGGCCTCAAGCCATAGCTTTGAGTCAGAACTAGTCATGGCACCTTTATAGGTTGCGAGTTCACTACTCGTTAAGAGTAGAATGTCATCTATGTCATGTTCCTCGACCATACCAATGTATCCATCCTGGGAGGAATAGAGACTCTTCACGACCTCCTAGGTTCCTCAGGAATATTAACCGCGGCCGGGATTGAAGGAATTGGTTCCTCCAATGGTTGCTCGGTATTTGGTTCGAAATCTCCGACGTTCGAAGGTTCTATCACTCTTTGCATTCTCGAGAAATTCCTTCTCTAAGAATGTCGCACTAGCCGCAACAAATACACGTTGTTCGGTTGGCGAATAAAAGTAATGACCAAGTGTTCCTTTAGGATAACCTATAAAGTATGTCTTGACCGATCGTGGGCCGAGCTTATCCTCGTGTCTCCACTTGACATAAGCCTCGCAGCCCCAAACCCGTATAAAGGACAAGTTAGGGATCGTTCCCTTCCATAGTTCATATGGAGTCTTGTCAACAGACTTTAGACGGACTTGATTAAGTATTAGAGCGGCGACGGAAGAGCATAACCCCATAATGAGTCATGCAACACGGTGTGACTCATCATGGATCGAACCATATCAAGTAGTGTTCGATTTCTCCGTTCGGACACACCATTCAACCGAGGTGTTCCGTGGAGTTAACTCGCAAGGCAATCCCACAGTCTTTGAGGTGTTGATCAAACTCGTGAGAAAGATACTCGCCACCACGGTCCGAGCGCGTGTTTTTAATCTTTCTACCCGAGGTTCCGTACCCGATTCTGGTATTCCTTGAATTTCTCAAAGGATTCACTTTTGTGCTTCATTAAGTAGACATAGCCATATCTACTTAAATCATCCGTGAAAGTGATGAAATACCTATAGCCTTCTCGTGCGGTGATTGACATAGGTCCACACACATCCATATGTATGAGTCCTAATAGGTCAGCAGCGCGCATTCCAACACCTTTGAAGGAAATTCGAGTCATCTTACCAATGAGACATGATTCACACGTGCCAAATGATTGAAAATCAAAGGCCGAGATAGCTCCATTCTTTATGAGCTGTTTTACGCGTTTCTCATTAATGTGTCCCATACGGCAGTGCCATAGGTACGTTTGATCTTTGTCACCGACCTTTAACTTCTTATTCATTACGTGTAATATCTCGGTGGTCTGATCTAAAACATAAATTCCGTTCACGGAGACTGCCTTGCCATAAATCATATCGTGTAATGAGAAAATGCAAGAATTATTCTCTATTACAAATGAAAAACCAAGTTTGTCAAGTGCAGAAACTGAAATAATGTTTTTAGAAAGACTGGGTACATAATAGCAGTTATATAAAAATAACTCAAATCCGCTAGGAAGCTGGATCACATATGTCCCCTTTGAGACGACAGCCACTCGTGCTCCATTCCCAACACGCAGGTCCACCTCACCCTTTAAGAGGGGTTCAATGTTTCGGAGCCCCTGCACATGATTACACAGATGAGAACCACAACCAGTATCTAGTACCCAAGTTCCGTAACTTGCGTGGTTAATCTCAATCATATGAATAAAAGTAGAAGAGGAAGAAGACATACCAACAGGTTTAACGCGACCTGCTTTTATGTCCTCATGGTAAACATGACATGTACGCCTCCAATGCCCAGTCTTGTGGCAGTGATGGCATTCCATGTTTTCGGTCTTGCTCTTTGTCGCGCCTGATGAGTTGCTTGCCTCACCAGGCCCACTCTTACCTGATCCCGACTTCTTAAACTTTGGTTTACCTACCGCTAGGTCTGCCTGAGCTTTGCCCTTACCCTTGCCCTTGTTTGACACAACGAGAACATCATGTTTCAAGCTCCCACTGAACTTCATATCCTTCTCGGTCTGTACGAGTAGGGAGTGTAATTCATGAGGACTTTTCTTCAAATCATTCATATAGTAATTCGCTCTAAAGAGCGCAAAACCATCGTGGAGTGAATGAAGCATGCGGTCAATCACGATGTTCTCGCTGATTTTACAATCAAGCGCCTCCAGTCTCTCGACATTCTCAATCATGCTGAGAATGTGTGGGCTAACCGGTTGGCCCTTCTGGAGTTTCGCATCAAAGAAGCGAGTGGTATGCTCATAGGTCACGATTCTCGGTGCTTTCGAGAATTCCTTGGTGAGCGTGGTGAAAATCTTGTTTGCACCTTGGGCTATGAAGCGTTTCTGCAAATTGGATTCCATTGCAAAAATGAGTACGTTTCTAATCGCACCCGCTTCCATGACGAAATCGTTATACTTGGCGATCTCGTTAGCTCCGGCCGTGGGGCCTGGGTTTGACGGGATGGGCTCGATCGAAATTTGAGCTTCCCGTCACCAGCGATATTCCGTAATGCCGCCTCCCAGATCCATGATTTGATCCATCATTCTTGATCGAGTTGAATAATTCATCGATTCATGAAGATCCGAAGCCCGGACTCACGGTCCAATGTGGCACTTGGCATTGGGTCGTCGGCAAGACGGCCAGACCATTTTGTTATTAGCGCTTTAAGTGATCGTGATCTACACTGAAAAGAAAGGAAAAACAAAACGAAATAAGCAACTCATCGAGGTGATTTAAGTCTATTAAAAATTCATTTTAATCGTGTAGACTCATTGCACTTGCATAATTGATCTCCCTCAATAATAATACAAGTGATCCCAAGACTCAATTTCCGTAAATTGATAAGCCAACTGCTTAGCTAGTTCTATCGTTAGAACTCTTGGTCGATAGATTTCCGTAAATCTATCTATAGTCCACCATAGTCACGGGATCGCATTTGTGACCATAGTGTTGAGATAAAATAGGTCATTCAGTTCCAACTTACCCGACGTAGAAGGGGTCATATTATGCCTACCGACGAAGAAGGGATTCATTGGAGTTTGACCTATAAAGACTGTTCTCAATTTTTGTTTATACGAGGAAGATCCCATCAACTTAGTTTTAATTCATTTTAAGTGAACGAAAAACTAGCATTGCGTGAATGAATTGACTTAGGTGATGGCTTAATTAAAATGTGTGATATCTGTATATCAAAGAAAACTAACGCGTGACCTCTATATGAGTCAGTTTTCATGCAATTATTAGGTGGTTTGGTTTTAGGCGAAATATGATGCAATCTATCGTTACGATAAAATAAATAAAAGAATGCAAAACGTAAATAAAAATTCCTAGTGTGGCCTATCCTAGTAAAAAGAACATAATACAACTTTGGAATCCACCGTTGGACCCGAGAAGCTTGTCTTGATGTTCCATCTTTTTCAATGCAGCGAGAGTGAGCATCCGATTCCCCATCTTTGGTCTTCTCAAAATTACAGTTTAAATATTACAAAATATAAACCTATTTACATTCTAAATAAAAAAAAAAACTGCAATTACAAGGAAAAACCAAAACGGAGATGCGAGATCTCAAAATACAACCAAGACCGTGTTCCATCATTACGGTAACACGTTCTACTAAGGCCACACTAAGTTACAACCGTTTGTAAAAATAAATACGTAATTAAAAGCATTCAAGGCATTCAAAATAACGATTAATAAAATGCATCAACTAAAACTAAAATTTATTCATGACATAATTCCGTAATTATGTTAAATTTATCCAAACCACCTTTTAACGATTAAAATTATGTGACAAAACTGCTTCTATCAACCTAAATTTAATCCATTATAATCCGTTACTTTAAATTCGCTTTAAAATAACTATCTGGTACGTGAGTGAACCGTTTCACTATCAAGCGAGTGTACAATATCCGTATAATGTACATATTATGGCCAAAAGAAAATTTAAAACAAAAGAAATAAATTTTACACGCTGCCAGAACAAAAATTCCTCGATCGAGACACTAAAGTCCTCGATCGAAGAACAAAATGGCTCGATCGACTAATGCTGCCACTCGATCGAGAAGATTGCCAAACAGAAAGTGCTCGATCGACTGAACTCGTGGTCGATCGAGGACTTTTATTAGCAAAAACTGTTCGATCGAGTACGAGGGCTCCTCGATCGAGCAGTCAGGGTTTTAAAATGTGGTCGATCGAGTAAAACAAGTACTCGATCGAGTAAAAACATGACAGAAAAGCTCTCGATCGAGTAGAAATCCACTCGATCGAGACCAAAACAGTTCTGAAAACTTAAAACCCTCGTGAAAAAGATTTGACAACGCAAAAACCATGGCAATTTTGACCTAATTCGTATAAAATTAAATCAACAATTGACAAAACATTAACATATTGCTATAATGATCGTGTAAAATAACAATATGCAAAAACCAAAACGAAAACAAACACAAAACAGCCGAGAAAAACATGTGGCTGCACGGTTTTCGAGACAAAAATCGTTTCATAATCGTCTTATGGTAAATCAACCTGAAAAATATACGTGGCCTCGCTCTGATACCACTTGTGAGATAATATCCGTATAAAATCCTTAAATTTTAGGACTATAACGCAAAATTAACATGTGATTTATGGTCATAAACGAAAATACTATAGAAACGATAAAGGTAAAGAATCAACCTCGGGTCCTAGTGCAATTCGGCAAAATGAATAGAAATCAATGTAGATTTCCTCCTAATTGTTACACCCAAGACCGTCTGAGACTATGCCCTTGTGCTAGAATTACTCTCTAATTGACTTGCAATATTGAGAGAGTTGTTGTGAGTTTTTCAGATGTGAGATCTAGAAATTTCATAGAAAAATGCTCTGAAACCCTAATGTTTTGCAAATAAAAATGCCCTTAGGTCAAAAGGAGAGAAATCTCTCCTTTTGTTTGTTTTGGTTCGGCCGTGAGCTTCAAGAGGGGAGAGTGGGCTTTCCACTTTCTCCTTATTTTAACTCGTGGTCCGACCCGATTTTCGCTAAATGCATATGACGGGATTTTATTATAAATCGTCATCGGTTATCGGTTATTAAAATATCAACTAGTAACATGACTCAGTCGATATATTAATACATGTCCGACAAAGACAATATTGTATAATTAATTCAATATACATTAATCAAATATAATCGTTTATATTTAATTTACGAATTAACTGCTTAATTCGCCTTAGCCATTATTATTTAATCCGTATTAAATAAAATATCTCAACATCGTGTTTGACTAATTATTAGTCAATAACTCCGACTAACTGCTTAGTCAACTTTGGCATCAACATGATCGTATTTTCATACGTCACATCTCTCAAACGTATCCTATAGGTGTGACTTTTAGGGACCATTTGATCACGACATCAGATGACAATAACGTCAAACTTATCTAGCAAGCCAACCGTTATTGATAAACGTGGACCAACTGATAATAATACAAAAGTATACCCTTTGATCCTTTTAGAGATTTATATGTCCTTGCACTAACTTTAGAGGACACCAGCCCCAACAACCTCCCACTTGTCCGTACAAGTGTATGTGCAATGACGTTATCCGCACTAACTGGAGGACACCACCTCCAACAAGGTCTTGTTAAGGCTCCTTGGTAGATGGGGGTGTTACAAAGTGGTATCAGAGCAACGATTTTGGAACCTGTTGTTGGGGTTGGTGTCCTTAACAGTTAGTGCAAGGACTTGTAAACCTCTAAAAGGATCAAAGGGCATACTTTGGTATTATTATCAGTTGATCCACGTTTATCAATAACGGTTGGCTTGCTAGATAAGTTTGACGTTATTGTCATACAGATGGCGGTGATCAACTGGTCCCTAAAAGTCACACCTATAGGATACGTTCGAGAGATGTAACGGTATGAAAATACTGTCATGTAGATGCCAAAATTGACTAACCAGTTAGTCCGAGTTATTTGACTAATAATTAGTCAAATATGTGATGTTGAGATATTATATTTAATACGGATTAAATATCATGGGCTAAGGCGAATTAACCAGTTAATTCGTAAAATTAAATATACGTGATTTATATTTAATTAAATGTATATTAAAATAAATTATAAAATACTGTTTTGTCGGACACGTATTAATAATTCAGCTAACCCGCATTATTAGCTGATGCCTTAATTTCCGATAACCGATAACAGTTTATGATCAAACCGCGTCATATACATTTAGCCATTTGGGTTCGGACTACGAGTCAAAGAGAAGAGGAAATGGAAAAGCCCATTTCCTCCCCATGGACTCGGCTTGGCCGAATTAGGAGAACAAAAAGGAGAGCCTCCTCCTTCTGTGTAACCTAATCATCATTAGTGAAAGAATTAGGGTTTCAGAGATTAATTTTTCTCTCTGAAACTGAGATCTCTCATCTCGACAAAACTCACATCAGTTCTCCCTATATTGCAAGGCAATCGGAGAACACTGTTCTAGCACAAGGGCATATCTCGGACCAAGTCTTGGGTGCAACGATTAGGAGGGAATCTGCTTAGATTTCTGATCTTTACGCCGCAATTTAAAGGACCCGAGGTTATTTCTTGTTCCTTATCGTTTCTATTGTTTTTATCGTTTTATGACTATAAATTGCATGTATAAATTTACGTTATAGTCCTGCAATTAAAGGGTAGTATACGGATATTAACCCACAAGTGGTATCAGAGCGAGGCCACGTGAATTTTTCATGTGTTTTTCATAAAACGATCTTGAAACGATTTTGTTTTGGCTAAAAATTTGTCTCGGCAGCCTATTTTTCACTCGGCAGATTTTTTTTTTTTAAAATTTGCTGCGTTTTTTATGGTTGCTTTGGGAACCGTGTCTTGTTTACACGGTTGCTCTCGATGTTTTTGTGCTTGAAAACCCGTGCCCTGTATACACGGCAGAATTTGTTTGAAACCGTGTCATGTATTACACTAATTTCATCTTTTCGCTTTGTTTTGTTGAAACCGTGTCATGTATTACACGGTTTTATCATCTTTCTCGATTTGGTTTTTGCATATTGTTGTTTTATACGGAGATTATAACAATATGTCATGTTTTGTAAATAGTCAAATTTGTTTTGATGCAATTTTGATCGAATTTGCAATTGTTTTTGTCTCGAAATTTGTTTTCACGAGGGTTTTGGTTTTTCCGAGGTTTTCACCACTTTTGCATTCGATCGAGCGTATTTCTACTCGATCGAGTGCTTTTTTGTCTTGTTTTTGATCGATCGAGTCCCTCGTTGTACTCGATCGACCCTGCCTCAAAATTTTTGCTCGATCGAGTCCTTGCTGTACTCGATCGACCTTGTTTTCAAAACCCTCCGCTCGATCGAGTTGTACTGTACTCGATCGAGTAGATTTGTTGATATAGGTACTCGATCGACCACCGCATTGTCGATCGAGCACCTCCCGATTAGCATACCTCTCGATCAACTTGCGCTTCAATCGATCGAGCTCCCCCCCTCCCTCGATCGAGCACTTATGTCCCCGGATCGAGGGATTTCTTTTTAGAAGCTTTGAAAATTTGTTTCTTTTGATTTAAATTTTCCTTTGGCTTCAATATGTACTTTATACTGATATAGTACACTCGCTTAATAGTGAATCGGTTCACTCACGTACCATATAGTTGTTTTAAAGTGTCTTTAAAATGACGGATTATAATAGATTAAAATTAAATGATAGAAGCGGTTTTATCACACGAATTTTAATCATTAAAAGGTGGTTTGGATAAATTTAACATAATTACAGAATTATGTCACGAATGAATTTGTTTTAGTTGATGCATTTTTATTTATCGTTTTGTTGAATGCCGTGAATGCCTTTTAATTACGTATTTAATTTTACAAGCGATTGTAACTTAGTGTGGCCTTAGTAGAACGTGTTACCGTAATGATGGAACACGGTCTTGGTTGTATTTTGAGATCTTGTATCTCCGTTTTGGATTTTTCACTTGTAATTACAGTTTTAATTAGAATGTAAATAGGTTTATATTTGTAATTTTAATTGTAATTTTTGAGAAGACCAAAGATGGAGACCGGATGCTCACTCCCGCTACTTGGATCAAGATGGAACATCAAGACAAGCTTTTCGGGTCCAACGGTGGATTCCAAAGTTGTATTATGTTCTTATACTAGGATAGGCCACACTAGGAAATTTTTATTTACGTATTGCATTCCTTTATTTATTTTTCGCAACGATAATATGCATCATATTCCGCCTAAAAACCAAACCACCTAATTTATTGCATGAAAACTGACACATATAGAGGTCACGAGTTAGTTTTCATTGACATTCTCATGTCACACGTTTTAAGCCATCATCCAAATAAATTCATTCACGACAGACGCTAGTTATTCGTTCACTTAAAATGAATTATAATTTAGTTGATGGGATCTTCCTCGTATAAACTAAAATTGAGAACGGTCTTTATAGGTCAAACTCCAATGAGTCCCTTCTTCGTCGGTAGGCATACTATGACCCCTTCTACGTCGGGTAAGTTGGAACCGATTGACCTATTTTATCTCAACACTATGGTCACTCGTACGATCCTGTGATCATGGTGGACTATAGATAGGATTTACGGAAATCTATCGACCAAGAGTTCTTCCTAAGAATTAGCTAAACAAATTGGCTTATCAATTTATCAAATTGAGTCTTGGGATCACTTGTATCATTCTTGAGGGAGATCAATTATGCAAGTGCGAGAGTCTACATGTTTAAAATGAATTTTAAAATAGACTTAAATCACCTCGATGAGTTGCTTATTTCGTCTTGTTTTTCTTTCTTTTTCAAAGTGTAGATCACGTTTTTTAAACCGCTAAACAACAAATGGTCGGTTCAAGTGATAACCCAATGCCAAGTGCCACATTGGACCGTGAGTCCTGGCTTAGGATCTTCATGAATCGATGAATCGGTCTACTCGATCAAGAATGATGGATCCAACTTCGCGACCGGGAGGCGGCATTACGGAATGCTGCGCCGCTGACGGAAAGCTCAAATATCTACTTGAGCCCATGCCGCCACACCCAGCTTCCCACGGCCGAGCTAACGAGATCGCTACTTATAACGATTTCGTCATGGAAGCGGGTGCGATTAAAAACGTACTCATTTTTGCAATGGAACCCAATTTGCTGAAACGCTTCATAGCCCAAGGTGCAAACAAGATTTTCACCACGCTCACCAAGGAATTCTCGAAAGCACCGAGAATCGTGACCTATGAGCATACCACTCGCTTCTTTGATGCGAAACTCCGAAAGGGCCAACCGGTTAGCCCACACATTCTCAAAGATGATTGAGAATGTCGAGAAACTGGAGACCTTTAACGGTAACATCAGCGAGAATATTGTTATCGACCGTATTCTTCATTCACTCCACGATGGTTATTCGCAATTTCGAGCGAATTACTATATGAATGATTTGAAGAAAACTCCCCATGAATCGCACTCCTTCTCGTACGCACCGAGAAGGACATGAAGTGCGGTGGGAGCTCGAAACAAGATGTTCTCGTTGTGTCAAACAAAGGGAAAGGTAAGGGCAAAGCTCCGGCAAACCTAACAGTAGGTAAGGCGAAGTTCAAGAAGTCGGGTTCAGGGAAGAGTGGTCCTGGTGAGTCGAGTAACTCATCAGGCATGACAAAGAGCAAGAGTGAAAACATGGAATGCCATCATTGCCACAAGACTGGGCATTGGAGACGCACATGTCCTGTTTATCATGAGGACTTAAAGGCAGGTCGTGTTAAACCTGTTGGTATGTCTTCTCTCTCTTCTACTTTTATTCATATGATTGAGATTAACCACGCAAGTTACGGAACTTGGGTACTTGATACTGGTTGTGGTTCTCATCTGTGTAATCATGTGCAGGGGCTCCGAAACATCGAACCCCTCGTAAAGGGTGAGGTGGACCTGCGTGTTGGGAATGGAGCAAGAGTAGCTGCCATCTCCAAAGGGACATATGTGATCCAGCTTCCTAGCGGATTTGAGTTGTCATTATATGACTGCTATTATGTACCTAGTCTTTCTAAAAACATTATTTCTGTTTCTGCGCTTGATAAACTTGGTTTTTCATTTGTAATAGAAAACAATGCTTGCATTTTCTCATTACACGATATGATTTACTAAGCGCGTTTCCATGAATGGAATTTATGTTTTAGATCAGACCAATGAAATATTACACGTAATGAATAAAAAGTTAAAGGTTGGTGACAAAGATCAAACGTATCTATGGCAATCGCCGTATGGGACACATTAATGAGAAACGCGTTAAACACTCATCAAACATGGAGCTATCTCGGCCTTTGATTTTCAATCATTTGGCACGTGTGAATCATGTCTCATCGGTAAGATGACTCGGATTTCCTTCAAAGGTGTTGGAATGCGCGCTGCTGACCTATTAAGGCTCATACACACGGATGTATGTGGTCCTATGTCAATCACCGCACGAGAAGGCTATAGGTATTTCATCACTTTCACGGACGATTTGAGTAGATATGGCTATGTCTATTTAATGAAGCACAAAAGTGAATCCTTTGAGAAATTCAAGGAATACCAAAATAGGGTGCAGAACCTATTAGGTAGAAAGATTAAAACACTGCGTTCGGATCGTGGTGGCGAGTATCTTTCTCACGAGTTTGATCAACACCGAAGGACCGTGGGATTGCCCTACGCTTAACTCCACCTGAACACCTCAGTTGAATGGTGTGTCCGAACGGAGAAATCGAACACTACTTGATATGGTTCGATCCATGATGAGTCACACGGTTTTACCTGATTCATTGTGGGGTTATGCTCTTATGTCAGCCGCTCTAATACTTAACCGAAGTCCGTCTAAAGCTGTTGACAAGACTCCATATGAACTATGGAAGGGAACGGTCCCTAACTTGTCCTTTATACGGGTTTGGGGCTGCGAGGCTTATGTCAAGTGGAGACACGAGGATAAGCTCGGCCCGCGATCGGTCAAGACATACTTTATAGGTTATCCTAAAGGAACACGTGGTCATTACTTCTATTCGCCAACCGAACAACGCGTTTTTGTTGCGGCTAGTGCGACATTCTTAGAGAAGGAATTTCTCGAGAATGCAAAGAGTGATAGAACCTTCGACCTGCTCGAGATTCCAGAACCAAATACCGAGCAACTATTGGAGGAACCTATTCCTTCAATCCCGGCTGCGGTGAATATTCCCGAGGAACCTAGGAGGTCGGGAAGAGTCTCTATTCCTCCTGGACATACATCGGTATGGTCGAGGAACATGACATAGATGACGTTCTACTCTTAACGAGTAGTGAACCCGCAACCTATAAAGGTGCCGTGACCAGTTCTGACTCAAAGCTATGGCTTGAGGCCATGCAATCCGAGATGGACTCCATGTATGAGAACAATGTATGGGATCTCGTTGACTTACCCGCTAAGGTTCGTCCCCTTCAATGCAAATGGCTTTACAAGATAAAGCATTCTCGTGGAAGGTCGCAAGATATCTACAAAGCACGACTAGTTGCAAAAGGTTTCACCCAAGTTCCAGGTTTGCACTACGATGAGATTTTTGCACCCGTAGTTATGCTGCGTTCCATTCGGATTATCTTAGCGATTGCCGCTTTTCATGACTATGAAATTTGGCAAATGGACGTGAAAACCGCCTTCTTAAACGGCTTTTTGGAGGAAGAGTTGTACATGGTACAACCCGAAGGTTTCATCGATCCTAAAAATCCTAAGAAAGTGTGCAAGCTTAAGCGTTCCATTTATGGACTTAAGCAAGCATCAAGGAGTTGGAATCATCGCTTCGACCAAGTGATAAAAGACAATGGATTTACTCGATCTGTCGAGGAACCATGTCTATATATCAAGTCGAGTGGGAGCAAGATTGTCTTCCTAATATTGTATGTTGACGACATACTCCCGATTGGGAATGACATACCTCTCTTAACTTCGGTGAAAGTATGGTTGAAGAACCATTTCCGATGAAAGATCCGGGAGAGGCACAGAGAATTCTTGGCATCCGTATCTATCGAGATAGATCACGACGGATGTTATCTCTCGCCGGAGTCTTACATAGACAAAGTCCTAGAGAGATTCAAAGATGACTAACTCCAAGAAGGGGTTCCTTCCTATGGCTCCAGGGGTGCATTTGAGCAAGTCTCTGGCACCAGAGACACCGGAAGAGAAAGAGCGCATGACACGGATTCCTTATGCTTCGGCAATAGGATCAATCATGTATGCCATGATATGCACACGTCCGGACGTGGCATATGCATTGAGTATGACAAGTCGATTCCAACAAAGAACCAGGTGAACCACATTGGTTGGCTGTCAAGAACATTCTTAAGTACCTCCAGAGGACTAAAGATTGGGCATTGACTTATGGAGGCTCTCAAAAGCTATGCGCAACCGATTCGCAGATGCTAGCTTCCAAACGGATCGAGATGACTCGAAATCTCGACTGATTCGTTTTTACTCTTAATGGCGCTGCATCACCGGAAGAGTTCGAAACAAACTGTTACAGCAGATTCTACGACTGAGTCCGAGTACTATGCCGCGTCTGAAGCAACAAAGGAAGCGATATGGATGCGTCAATTCTTACATGGACTATCTGTAGTGCCTAGTTCGAATGACCCGATCACCATCTATTGCGACAATAGTGGTGCCATCTTCCAAGCTAAGGAGCCAAAGTCTAGCAACAAGTCTAGACATGTACAACGGAAAGCTCATCTAATCCGAGATTACGTGGAGCAAAAGAAAGTAGTGATAGAAAAGATTGCTACCGATGATAACATAGCAGATCCTCTCACTAAAGCATTACGACAAGATAAGCATGAAGGGCACGTAAATTCCATGGGAATCAAACGTGTTCCTGAGTTGTAGTACTCTTTTATGGATCAGATTCATTCTCCTTTGTACTCTATACGACATCATCGTTTTGATATTTTATATATATATATATTTTGTTTTTCATGTGGAATTGTACGACAATTTTGAACACCACAAAGTGAACTGAACAAACATCATATCTTGTTAGTCCTTAATTGCCCACATGAGCCGATAACTCGGCAATTATTCTGTGACGTTGGTTGATGGTGGGTTCAACGAGCCATAAGTCAACAAAGTTGACCGACCAATCACAGAGGCGATTTATACGGATATTTCGTAGGACACAATTGTGACATCGACGTGGAGTCCTAAATGTTTTATAACATTCGTTGCCTGGTCGTGGATAGGACTTCCATGGTGATCCTAAGAGTCGATTCTTTGACTATCGACTGTCTCTTGAGACTACGGCAGATTTTGGGTGACTTTGGTTTCTTTCTCACGGTCATCCGTAACAGGGGCCAAGTAGATTTTTTTCTGGGTCATTTCATGCCGTGCTTAGATCGGAAGGAGTCGAGTTGAAGGAAATATTCACCTTTATCGTGTACTCGATATTTCTCGGGGCCACTCGAGGAGTCAGAATCGAAATGCATGGCCATGCTCGGATACGGATTCGTTTTATCACTTAAGTTACTCTCTAGTCGGGGAAACCACTCTAGATACAGATCGATTGTAAAATACGACCTTTGTGGATCCGATCTCGCAAATTGTTTTACATTGAGTGGGAGAAATTTTAAATGAATATGAGAATCGGTTATCGCACCTACACTTGTTCGGACAAGTGGGAGTTTGTTGGAGCTTGTGTCCTCCGGTTAGTGCGGATAACGTCATTGCACATACACTTGTACGGACAAGTGGGAGCTTGTTGGGGTTGGTGTCCTTAACAATTAGTGCAAGGACTTATAAACCTCTAAAAGGATCAAAGGGCATACTTTGGTATTATTATCAATTGATCCACGTTTATCAATAACGGTTGGCTTGCTAGATAAGTTTGACGTTATTGTCATACAGATGGCGGTGATCAACTGGTCCCTAAAAGTCACACCTATAGGATACGTTCGAGAGATGTGACGGTATGAAAATACTGTCATGTAGATGCCAAAATTGACTAACCAGTTAGTCCGAGTTATTTGACTAATAATTAGTCAAATATGTGATGTTGAGATATTATATTTAATACGGATTAAATATCATGGGCTAAGGCGAATTAACCAGTTAATTCGTAAAATTAAATATACGTGATTTATATTTAATTAAATGTATATTAAAATAAATTATAAAATACTGTTTTGTCGGACACGTATTAATAATTCAAATAACCCGCATTATTAGCCGATGCCTTAATTTCCGATAACCGATAATGCTTTATGATCAAACCGCGTCATATACATTTAGCCATTTGGGTTCGGACTACGAGTCAAAGAGAAGAGGAAATGGAAAAGCCCATTTCCTCCCCATGGACTCGGCTTGGCCGAATTAGGAGAACAAAAAGGAGAGCCTCCTCCTTCTGTGTAACCTAATCATCATTAGTGAAAGAATTAGGGTTTCAGAGATTAATTTTTCTCTCTGAAACTGAGATCTCTCATCTCGACAAAACTCACATCAGTTCTCCCTATATTGCAAGGCAATCGGAGAACACTGTTCTAGCACAAGGGCATATCTCGGACCAAGTCTTGGGTGCAACGATTAGGAGGGAATCTGCTTAGATTTCTGATCTTTACGCCGCAATTTAAAGGACCCGAGGTTATTTCTTGTTCCTTATCGTTTCTATTGTTTTTATCGTTTTATGACTATAAATTGCATGTATAAATTTACGTTATAGTCCTGCAATTAAAGGGTAGTATACGGATATTAACCCACACCTGTAACTAATGAGCCCAATGAACGTAGTGAGTCTAATAAAATGAACCTGGTGTATGTATGTTGGGAGACCCAACTGATGCTTGATTTTTGGGAGTAGGCGCCCTCATTTCAAAATCATGGCCCTAATATGCTTAAGCCAGCCACTGAGTATGGGGATATCGAGTCGGGAATTGTGTGCATAGCTGTGTATGATGAATAAGTTAGAAATAGTTGTGATGGAGTCTATGGTAATGGTTAGTGAGTGTAAGTAGTGATGATGAACTGCGAAGATTTGTGAATGATTGGAAGCGTGTGTGGATGTGATATAGATGGTAAGAGTGCTAATAGCTGCATGTTAATGTTGGATAACGTGATGCTAATTCTGAGTTGCAAGTCGAGTTTCTATATGCGTTCTAATTAGTATAAGTGGGCAACTAATGTTTGGAAATGCAGTGGATGAATGTTGTTGCGTAATCATGTGATATGGCATGATTATGTTAGATATTTGGTTGATGAATTGTTGTGACATGTTTGGAATTTTAGCAAACTTGAGTAATATATGATGGTTTATTGCAAGTGGATGCTTAGTGTAGTGTACACATAAGTCGGATAGTTGAATTTGCCAATGCGTAAGCAAATGTGAAGTAATGTGTTGATTGTATATGTGTATAAGTTGATATTATAGGGAATTGTCTTGCATAATGTTTGTTGTAGGATGGAATGATATGTGTGAAATTCGGATGAAATAGTTATGTTACGTTTGAGTAGTAATAATGTCTCATGATTGGATGAAATAATCTGTGACGATTTCCAAATCTACTTTGGAATTGACACGAGTTGTTATTTTGCAGGAATCGTTAACTAAACACGTAACTTTTGACCATGTACCTAGCTTTAATTGACGGAGTACGAGTGCCTACTCGACCGAGTAGACCTCATTCGATCTAGTTGAGGAGTTATAAGATCGAAAAAGTTTGAACTGCCAGCGAAAACTCGATCGAGTAGCTCCAACTCGATCGAGTAGAGGCCACTCGATCGAGTACCCTACTTAATCGATCGAGTAAGTGCTACAGTACCCGCAATTAGACGGGATTCTTATACCTTTCCCAATTCCTTCCTTCTCTTATTTTCTCATAACTCTAAACCCTAACTTCTATCATCTCTCTTTTCTCTCAAAACTTGGGTGGATTTGTGTTAGATTTGCTTATTTCTTCTTGCTTAATTCGATTTTCGTTTGCTAATCATTCAAGGTAAGAATGTTCACCCTTTTCTTCATTTTTAATCAATTAGAACCATATAAAGTGTTGGATTTTTCTGAAAATTCGATTTATACACATGTATTTTTGCTTATAATTATCGTAATATGGTAAAATTGCCTTAGATTGTTGTTTCTTGATGCTAGAAATAGAAAAATCGAATCAATATAGGGGTATATGCATGTGAACCGAAATTTCTAGGGTTTGGGTTGTAAATTGAATTTTTGGTTGTCTTTTGAGTATGAGAGGTTGAAAGTTGAGTGATGTATGTTGTGGGTATCATGTTTAGGGTTGATTTTGACTAGTTTTACCAAAAAAATTGTCTTAAAACTCCGTCTTAAAAGTGTCCCAAACTGAAATTCGCCCCAATTCTTTTCGATGATTATATATTTGTGAAGCTATTTTGAAAAGATTAATACCTTAATTTGTAGTTGGTTTGTTAATTAATGTTACAATTTTCATATTTTGATAGCTATAAAGATCGTCTTATATAAATTTTGGAAGTAGCATGTTTGAACCTTTTGATTGTTTTGGTGAAAATGTGTACATAGTTGTTTCTTCTTCCATGAGTATGCATGAAAAGTTTATTTATCTTCGAATAAGTGTTCGTTTGTGTGCCTAAAGTATGTGTTGAAATAGATGCCGAGACATGCAGTTGGTACCCGTCAAAGAAAGAGGGGGAGGGCTTCTGAGCCGGAGGTTGGCCAGGGGAGTCAGGGACCCATGGTCCCACCTGTGCCTGAGTACCCTACCATCGTCTTTGCTGATTTCAAGCAAAGAGATGCTTTTGTCGAGTTATAGAAACGTCGCATGAAACCAACCCGTTGTATCGACACCACAATCTTAGAGGACCTAGGGGTGGAGACGGATGTGAGGCACATTTTGAGACTTTGGGTTTGACTAGTTTATACCCTCTTAGGAAACATTCCTACTCCTTCTTGACCTTGGAGTTCATGAGCTCTTTCCTCTATGATGCGGCGGCTAAGACCGTCCAATTCCGTCTCATGAACACTAGCTTCCTCTTGACCATGGACATGTTTGCTACCCACCTTGGCCTTGCCCGACCGGAGAAGGGAGCCATTAAGGATATCCCAACTGAGTGTGGAGCCAGTAGTTACATGCCTTGCTTTACCGGTAAGAACGCCCCCACCTCTAGCAACATGTTGATAAACGATGTTCAACATGTCACCTTGAAGATCTTTCTTCGTGGCTTGAATTGTTTGCTCTATGATCGGAAGGATGTGAGTAAGTTGAACTCACATGAGGTGATGTTGCTAGTGGCCTATATTAACCCCACCCGAGCCCCGAAAGTTTCTTACAGTGCCCCGGCCATAGTCTGTGCTAGCCTAGCTTTGATGGCCACCTCTGGGACCCGATACTTGAGTTGTGGTGCCATTTCCACACGGTTGGCTGAGAGGTTAACCACCTTTGAGGCCTCCTCGGCCCTTACACCTATGGCTCCGTCTGTGCCTACCCTAGACCGAGACTATTTCCTCGACCATAAATGGTTGAGAACTTTGGAGGGTGGTGGTTTGGCGAGTATGAGGGATGAGCTGGATGAAGATACCCGACCCCGAGCACCTTCCTGCGACTGAGCCCTTGACAGCGGCGGTAGTGGCATCAAATTCTGATGATGATGAAGAGGTTCCTACTCGGCAGTATTACCTCATTGATGTAGATATTTTGGAGGTGATGCCTGAGCCGAGAAAGAGGGATCAGGCTAGACCAGAGGACTGGCAACCTAGGATAGAGAGGGGTCCAAGACGGGTGACAATCGCGGAGACTCAGCCACAGCAGCCCGTGCCTCCACACTATCAGTTTCCTAGCTACACTTAGTTCTTCAGTTCTGAGATGAGAGTGAGTGACCTCACGGAGAGGGTATCTTCCACCTTGATGCCTCGGAACCTACACGAGATGGCTTATGTGCAGGGCATCGCGACCACCTCAGCTCAGCCGGTGTGGTGGAGAGGTGTTGGTGATGACATAGGGGTCTTTCACCCTTTTGGGGTGGATCAGACTACTTGGGGAGAGCCTCCGAGTTACCCTTACGGTTGTTTGGCACCTTGGCGCGTGGGAGCAGATTCTGGGGTTGGAGCCACCGCGGGCGGAGGGATAGGAGGAGCTGGCACGTCTAGAGGAGGAAGTGGAGACGAGGAGATGGAGGAGCCTGCCATGTAGTGATGTTGTTTCTTTGGTTTCACATATACTCGTTTTTATGGATTTGTCGTAGTAGTATTTGGCTTGTTGGTACTTTGTTACATTTCAGTTTGTATTTGGCCATAAGGCCATATTTTGGATATTTTTTCTTAGAACTTGTGATGTAGGTGGTTAGTGTCGGAAATGAAATTTCCGACTTATTATTCATTTCCTTGGTTTTACAACACGCCCTTTTGGAAGAATGTGACTTATGGCTACTCGATCGAGTAACTGCATGAGGGATTTAAAAATGCTCTCTGGACTCGACTTACTCGATCGAGTAGCTGACAAACTCGATCGAGTAATGTCAACTCGATCGAGTAGCTTATGAGCTCGATTGAGCGCCACTGGATATTGGTTATTCCGTTCTAATTTTGTTTTGGGTCTTCATGCTTGTGTACCTTGTTGATCATATATTCCTTTATTATTGTTGGTGATGCCATGGTTGTGTTTCAAGTGCGGTTTTTATGATATAAACGTGGTTTTATGCTCTCACCTTTGTTGAGATCATATACTAATTTACCTCAAGTAACATGTCGTAGGATAGTTATAATTTTGTTTCATGTTTTGTATTACGGCATAAGCAGTTAATCAAGGTCGTGAATAATCATGGGATGACAGAATGTGTATTTTTTTCCCCACTTTTCTTATGGTTTAGTATGTCAAGTTCATATATATATCTACTAACAAGGAAGTATCCTGTTCGTTATGAGTTTCAACGTATAGTATGATTTACTTGTAATGTCAATGTGGAATATAAGTAACATCTCATGTAATAGTTACAGTTGTTTTGATAGTGAACTTCGGGGGCGAAGTTCCTTTTAAGAGGGGAAGAGTAATGTCGCATGGGAAAATGACTTAATTATGACAATCTTATAGTATTCTAAGTAGTTGTTTGAGTAATTAGTGGTGGTTATTGTATAATTGTTGGCAATTGCTGATTAAATTATCATGTTGTTGTATTTCGTTTCCAATTAATTGTTCACAAAGTTGTTATATAGTTGAATGGTAGTTGTTAAATAATTGAAATGTTGTTGCATGATTGAGTAATAGAAATGACTGAAAGGAATTAATGTAAAGGAATGATATGTTGTTGTGTGTCAGTGATCGATAATCTATTGTTTTTGGGTGTTTGATGAATGGTTGGTTGGTGACAAGTAATTGATGGAGGAATAAACAAATAGTCGTATTGGTTTATATTTGAGAAATGACATGAGATAAGTACAAGTGATGGTAGTCGAGTTGGTTGTTCTTTTATATAATATAAGTTTGGTGATTTGATAAGAATTTTGGTGATTTGATAGGAAGTCGTGTTGTGTAATGTGTGCGAAGGTAGATGATGATGATGATGATGATGGTTGATGAACATTCATATCGGGGTGGTATTCATGAACGGTTGTGTTGGCCCGTGTCGGGATGGATAGCGGTAGGTTGCCTTGGTTCCTTTGCTTTGTGTCACAGGGGGGAGGATGAGTTGAACTTCGGGGACGAAGTTCTTTTTAAGGGGGGGGAGACTGTAACACCGGTCATTTTAGAGACTCGTTGACCAATGTGACTGACCTTAGACACCTACCTTGACCTTCGGAAACCTTACGAGTGAAACCTTTTGACGTGGTGAGTATTTGAGTTGGAGTTACTCGATCTAGCGGAGGCTACTCGATCGAGTAGCTTGGGAACTCGATCGAGTAGAGGCCACTCGATTGAGTAAGTGGGTTACTCGATCGAGTAACGGGTTTTCAGCGGGGAAGTATAAACCAAAAATCGTGAAACCCAAATCATTTCTCTACCTTTCTTCCTAAACCTAGATGCCATCATTTCACTTCTCCTCTACCATAGTCCCTCTCCTTGAGGCCTTTGAGAGTGGTTATACCATAGGGATGGGATGCTTGAGTCGGGTAGCGGTGTTGACGCCGGATTACTTTGTATAGGTATGTCATCATCATCATCGTCTCCCTTGATTTCAGTTATGGTTATGGTAGTAGTAATAGATAGTTATGATGGTTGTTATAGGTGATTTTTGTGGTTGATTGTTATCTAGTGATTGGGCGCGGAATCGCTGCGGTTTGCTAAAGGTAGGTTCTCCTATTTAGTACTGTTGCTTATCTAGAGTGTCTATTGTTGTTGTATAGTTGGTTTAGTGTCATTGTTGATGGTTGGTTGTGGTCGATTGATTAACATTGTATTGGAATAGGAATTGGTGATTGTTGATTATTCAGTTGGTTGTGATTGTTTATCTGTGGTTCTCGAGGTGCGTCCTCGGCTGAGTGGAGTCACTTGTGGGAGTGCTTCACGCCCTTGATTCGCCCTCTGTGGAACCCGCCACAGAGGGGTTGTGCACATTAAGGAACATGGGTTATCGCTCGGATAAGATGAGCGGGGCTTAGGTGGGAATGGTTGCGGTCCCCCACTGGCAGGACTTGACCTTCGGGCAGTCAGAGATGTGTGGTTGGTTGGAGGAGGTGATGTGTGTGTGTTGCTGTATTTCATTGTTTCTGCTTTTGTACTTGTTACCTCAGTTACTGGCCTTGTGTGGTGTTGTTGTGTTGTCTTTTTGTGTTGTGTCTGCCGTGATCCACTATGGTGAGCAGTCAGTCTTAGCAGGTTTATGTATGGAGCTTAGCTGGGTTCTTGGAGGGGCAAGTCTATTATGAGTCAAATATGGGAACCCCACACTGCCAAATATGGGAAATATAGGAACCCCAGAGGTAAAACGAGAGGGGGAGGATCATCCGATGGAGCTGTTGCAGCTCAGTTAGAGGCATTAACTGCCCAGATTGCCGAACTAAAGACATCCCAGTCTTTGGGAAACCAGCAGACATTTCATGCCATGACCCAACAGGAAACACCTTGTGAGCGATGTGGTATTATAGGATATAGTGTAGTTGAATGTATGGGCACCATAGAACAGGTCCACGCTTTTCAGTCCATCAAACAAGGTACACCATACTCAAATTTCTATAATGAGAGGACACGAGAGCATCCTAATTTCTCTTATCGGAGCCAGAATGTTCTAAACCCAACTCCATCACCGCCACAAGGTCCGAACCCGACATACACTATCCCTCAGAATCATGGAAATTAACCACAGGGTAATCAAGGAGGTCAACAACATCAGAATAATGACCTATCTGACATTAAGGCCATGCTACAACAACAGATGGCGGCCTCACAAAAGCAATAGGCCCTTATCAATCAATTAATGGCACATAATAAGATGGTGGACAATCAAATTGCCCAATTATCCACTTCAATTAGACAACCGGGTACGTTACCATCTCAGCCTGAGAAGTCACATGACACGGCTAATGCAATTCATCTTCGAAGCGGTCTTACTTATAATGGACCGGATATATCCCAGGATGCTGAAGAGGTCATAATTGAGGAGTTAGATGTGGATGCGGAAGGAAAATACGCAGATGAAGCTGCTGTAACGCCTGAAAAAAGTCGATCGACAGAAATTGATGGCCGATCGACTAAATCTGCAGATGTGGACATTGAGGAAATTGAAAAAAGTCGATCGACTGAGAAAAATGGTCGATCGACCGTTCCTTTTAGTCGATCGACTGGTCCTGATGGTCGATCGACTTTTTCACCTGACGGAATTGCTTATTCGTTACCAGTTACAGATGGGATGCCTCTTATTACTGATAAGACGTCTAATTATGATAAAGGGAAGAGTAAAGCTACTGACCCGATAATCGTCATCACGGTTCCTTTTCCGGGGCGCCTAAAGAACACAAAAGTCGAGAAGCAATTCTGTAAATTCTTGGAGGTCGTCAAAAATATTCAGGTAACTATACCGTTTACCGAGCTAATTACCCAGGTACCCTCTTATGCTAAATTTATGAAAGATATTTTGACCCGTAAGAGGAGCTTTAATGAAGTGGAGACCATTGCTTTTACAGAAGAGTATAGTGCACTTCTACAAAGCAAGTCTCCACCCAAATTGAAGGATCCAGGTAGTTTTTCAATTCCCTGTACAATAGGCACTCATGTAATAGATAAAGCTTTATGTGATTTGGGTGCCAGTGCCAGTGTCATGCCCTATTCGGTTTGCGAGAAACTGAATAAGGGGCATCTTATAGTTACCAACCTGACCCTATAAATGGCTGACCGGACAGTTAAGCGACCTCTTGGTGTATTAGAGGGTGCCCCTGTTAAGATAGGTAAATTCTTTATACCTGTTGATTTCATTGTGTTAGATATGGCTGAAGATACTCAGATTCCTATAATCTTGGGTAGGCCATTTTTACATACTGTAGGGGCCATTATTGATGTCAAGCAGGGACGTTTGACTCTCGAGGTAGGGGATGATAAGGTGACTTTTAACTTGGCTAGCACGCTGACTAAGCCTATGATAGAGGATACATGTTATGCCATAGAGATTGTAGATGAATCTATGTTTGACTATTGGACGAGATCCCTTCTCGGGGACCCGTTATAAGCTTTGATAACTCTTGATGATTTTCCAGAGGATGTACAGGTCGAATACAGGACGATGAAAGCTGCTATAAAAGGTAAGGAGTTCACTATTGAGAAAGGTGGGACAGTAAACGCCATTATGGAAACCTCTTTTGCTGCTGAGGTAAAGATACCAGAGTGTAAACCCCTTACTTCTGATCATAAATATGTATTCTTAGACGACTCCGAGCAATATCCTATTATTGTTAATGCTAAACTTGATGATAACCAACTTTCTGCTTTGTTGGTCGTTCTTAAGAAACACAGGAAAGCTCTAGGATACAGTTTGGATGACCTTAAGGGCATCAGTCTTCACATTTGTATACAGAGAATTGAGCTAGAGGAAGGATATAAACCTTGCCAGTTGTAGATACCTGCTTTTTGCACCTCCCGCCAACCACCCAGTGATGATTGGGCCGCATGTTTGATACCCGGAAAAATTTTATGACAATTCATAAGTTCATCGACAAGTGATAGCTCAAACACTCGAGCCAACCTCATGTCATCATCTACGCGCAGATATGGTCGTTTGGACAGTAATTAGAGTTCATTAGGAGTCCGGGTCAAAAACCGCTTCATTTTCTATAAACCGTTAAAAATGTCGAGTCGGAATGTTCCAGAAAATTCTAGAATTCTCTAGATTTTTATTCCTAATTTAATTTAATATCTTTAAGGAGTTATCTTCCGTATATTGTGTTTAACGGAATAAGGAAGTGCATAACTACCTAAATTCCATAAAAAAACGCAGAAATCTTTCTTGCTGAGGAGGAAACCTCCGGGGAAATGACGCAGCAGGTGCTGCGCCTCTTCCAAGAGTCGCAGTGTCTGCTGCGCCTCTTCCCCAGCCCTCTTTTCATGCTTTACAGAATATTTCCGTGATTTGTTTCCGTATCCGTGCCATACCTAAACTCTTTCGTGTGTTTAGTATAAATAGAGACCTTCGGCCTCCATATTTGGTACGCGAGTGTCCGCCCTTCTCTTCTCTCTTTGCATTCTAGACAACGCTATTGCTTTCGATGCCTACGTGCTTGATCAATCGACCACGTAAGCTCAGATCATTCTGACTCCCAGTCACGTTGCATAGACCGACCAATTTGACCAACTCCACTTAATCAATTTAATCAATCTTTTAAAGCCTTTAACAAGGGCACTTTCATATTCGCGTATTCGAGTCGAGCAATGACTAAACGATAACTTAGTCAATCTCGTTTCCTCAAACATGTAAGTCTGAGGGTGTAAAAACCTTTTTTGTTTTTGTACTTTTATTTTGTATCATTAATGTAAGCTTTATATCAAAAGCACTTTCAAAACCGTCTTTAAAAACCATCTTTTAAAACCATATTTACAAAACAGCGGAGATATGGCGTCGAGAAGAAACACAGCAGCAGCGGCGCCTCTTTGAAGAGTCGCAGTACATGCTGTGCCTCATTCTGAAGCTGCCGCTGCTTCTGCTCTTCTTCTTCTTCCTCAATCTTTTGCAACTTTCCGTTTCTCTCGTTCCTTAGTTCGTATCAGTACATAATCATGTTCTATTTAATTGTTTTTAAACTATAACACATAATTCGACATAAATCCCTTAATTCGATATTTTTGGGTTTTCGTCGTTTATTCATACCCGGATTTTAGAGGTTCGATCTTCTCATATCGATTCTCTAGAATTCATCTTTTGTATATAATCTTATTTATTCGATTTATTTCGTTTTCAAGTTCAAAGTTTGTTCCTTTATTAAATCCGACACGAGTTCGTATAATTATGTAAATCGTTGTAAATTTTCACCTTTAATCCGTTTTATGGCAATATTAGTATACATGTAATCTGCTAAATCACTTCTACTTAAGTCTAATATCAATAATCGACCTTAAATTCACCAATGAACACTAACAATACACGGTTCTGACTTCACAGCTAGAACCCAACTGGAAAACAGACGCAAGAAGTGATGCGCCTCTTGCAGAGGACGCAACAGATGCTGTGCCTGTTCTGGGTTGGTTTTTGTCCCTGAATTCTTTCTCGCTTTGACGTAGTTTCTAATTACGGTTTAAATCAACTATTAGTCGTATTATCACTCCTAATCTGCTGTATTTTCATACCTTTGATTCAATTTTACTTTTAATTCTATTCTCTTCTTCAAAATCTCGTTTTGAGTGTGCTTTTGACGTAAATCATTGTAATAATTGTAATCGTCATTATTATTTATTTATCATAAGTATTATTATGTATGATTTATTTACTTGGTTTTCACATGTAATTTAATCTAACATTTACTTCGACCAATTGTTTGCTAAAACACGTGTTCACCGACATAGTTTAATTCACATGCTAGGATTAATCTATTGTTTGTTGCATTGCATGCATTACATCGACGACATATCAACTACGAAAAACTTCCCTAATCATTAGTAGAGGCCGCTATCGAGGCGGGCGGGATTAGGTGTTCGAATAAAGAGCTTCCTAATACGTACTCTCACCCCTTACTCCAGATCTCTGTGAACATCCGTGTTCATTGGCATCCATGAGAGTCATTCTAGACATAGAATGCTAAGGGTAACGAGTTCTTAGTGTTCATATCATTACTTTGTGTCTTGGCATGACACGAGGTATTCGAACGGTTCCAATTTCCCATAAACATTATTGGCGACTCCACAAATGCAGGCTCATTCAAAGCCCTTCCGCACGCGCCGCGGGTGGCCCATGTCCATAGTTTGCCGACTCCGTTGGGGATGATGCACTTACGTGTTACCCAGGGTAAAACTTGAACGAGGTTAGGGAATATTTTATATGAGACAGTTGTCGGTTTTCATTACTCGACCTTCTTAGGTCGTTTTATTCGGCCTTCCTAGGCTTAACCCAACCCATTCGACCAATCGTCCCGTCTGGACGGTCTAAATTCTTATCTAGGCCTAAGGATGGATAGCGATTGACGTCAATCATACCACGATGCTTACTCGTGTTTGTATCAAGGGCTTTCACTACTCGAGGAAATGGACTAGGAACCGACCTTACTCTTATTTGGCACAGACCTCTCCACAGACCAGGGTTGGATTGCTTGGTATGGCAACCCACCTTTTAAGCCAAAACCCTTTAAATGCACTCAGCATACCGTTATAATGCCTATATATATATATATTTTTTTTTTATCATATATGTGATCATCGTTTTGTAAACAAAACCATGACGAAATTTTGTAAAATAAAATCGTTTTCAAAATGTAAACATTTTCAAAATGGCGCAAAATAAGCTGAAACTCTGTCCAAATAATGAGTCAAACTTCGGGCCTCAAACCCATTTCAAAACCCGTGCAAAGAAAAAAAAGACGTAAAAAAAACGTTTTAATCAAAATATTTTCAAATCATGTAAATGTGAATATGTAAATTCAATTGGACCAAGTTGGAGTCAAAATTCAAACCGACTATGTCCTAGCCGAAATTTTGTCGAGTCATAAATCCATCTTCCTTTACATTTTGGGTCTTTTCAAATTCAAGTCAAGTCCTAAGGCGTCATGCCGTCATTTTGGACCCCCTACCCCAATTCTGTTAGGATCTAAACATTTCCGACAGCTCGACTCACACACTCGAGTCAACACACCGAATCCCCCTAATGTCACGTTCGGGTACACACATACCCAAACATCGAGTCAAGTCTATCTTAAACACACGTCTTAGAATCACGTATCATCAATCCCGTCAATAAAGTCAACCATATAAGGGTCACTTCGTCGAACTTAACACTCGAGTCTAAGAATAAAGTCAAGCACCGTGAATTCAAACACGAGAAGTCGCTCACGACGTTTCACAAATTCACAAGTCAAGTATAGATTTGTTGTCTTATCCTCGTGATTACTTGTCCCTTCCTTTGGTTGTTGCCTTAGTATGCGTGATCCCATGTCGAATCGAGTTGTAACGCGCGTCATTTCTGTCGAGTAGGAATCCAGCAAGTTGCGTCAATCAGCAAAGTCACAAAGCAACTCAAGCCACAATCACCGTGTCTCTCCAAGACGTTTATGCCATGGTCCTACGAGTTCAAACTACAGTGGAAAATTTGAGCATTTGCATCCTCACCCTTGAGAATGGGAGGGTGGAAAAGAACACGCCATAAAGAAACCTCTAGTCTAGGTCGTCCAGAGCCTACCCCTTGCAGTAACTGTCATCCTAGAAAAACGCAAACAACCGAAAGGAAACATGGGTTGCATGATAGGCTATCGTACACCTATGCAAAGATAATTACCCTAGACACAATATAATGTAGTAATAGGGGTCGAACACAAGGAGACGGGAATTGCGTTTTGAAATACTATGGAAAGATTTATATCAAGGTCAATTACGTTTGGTTTGGTTTGATGACTAACAATTATAAAGATGTAAATTATATGATAAAAGGGATCTAGGGGAGTTGGGTCACACATGCAAAGGTAAATATATGTTCATGTTAAACTCGGTAATAATAACATAGACCCACCTTACGATAATAATTGTTTAGGCTTAGAGACACCCACCTTACGATATTAGTGTCAACCATAGACCGGGTCCTAGAGAAACTCTTGTTTATGACTAGGTCGTCCTACTACACATGCTTAGTCTAATCCGATTCTGTGCCTTTCGACTTATAGAATGAGTTAACAAACTTAATCTACGATTACGGCCAATAACCAAAGATTAAACGTTGAGGTGCAAACATGTGATAAAAACAATTAGACAATATTATATCAACCTAATTTATCATTTTACATATTTGATTTTGCATGGCTTCCCTAGCCCCTAGACTAAGGGATTTAGCTACTCATATTAAAATGTAAACTACAAACTTTGTTATAAAAAATGATAGACATGCTAATGGAAATGATATAGACTAAGTGGTAAAGCATATAATGTAATAATAAGCTATATGATATAAAACGTACTAATGATAATCTATGTGATAACCAAATGGATATGTAAACTAATAAACTAGAATTAGAATTACCGTAATGGAAATGAACTTGCAAAGAACAACATTTGAGAACCAAATGCTTGAATATATAACCAAATGTTTGATAACCAAATGCTTAACAAAATTGAAACTACAAATGAAAACTAATGAGAGAATTTTGCTTAATGCTAATATAGTGTATGAAAGATATGAGAAAAAGATATCCCTAATGACGGATTAAGGCCCCTATTTATAAGAAAATAGGGGCATAATGTAAGAATCCAAGAGGGGGTCAACCCCGATCGGGGTTGCCAGCCCCGATCGGGGCCGTAGTTATCCGGCTATTTTGGCTTAATTCCTTGCTTTAATGCTGAAGGAATCCAATGTTTATGTCAAATGTCCCTTAATTCTCCGGTTAATGCCTTTATTAAATGCCTTTGTGGAATCCAATTTTGGCATCCAATAACCTTGATTAATATTTGGAGCTTCATTTAGCAAATCCATTAGCCCAACTTGTTTTCTTGATAACTCGGGATTAATTTCTTCCCAAAATGCCCTTGTATGATCATCACTTGCTTCCACTTAGCTTAGTGCTCATTTGGTGCTTGCTAATGTGATAGGAAAAAGCCTCCAAATGCTTAGATTCCTACAAAATGTAACAAATACAAATAATACACCTAGAACACAAGATTAGCTCACAAATATACTAATTAAAGTATGATATACAATAAAAACCGAGCTAAAATGAGGGGTAAAAGTATCAAGGCATCAAAGGGTGCTTTCTGATTTAGGCATGTCTTATGCCGATGCTTTGAAGAGACTCTCTGCCCAAGGTAAGCTACATCCAATAGGTCTGACTCCGGATCCACCTTTAGAGACGCAGGTGAACCTCTAGAAGGGCAATAAATACTGCCTATATCACCAAGGTAGAGGCCATGATACTGAAGAGTGTTTTCTCTTGAAACACACAATCCAAGATATGATCGAAGAGGGCAAGCTTCCAGTGCCGCTTTCGATCGATCAATTTGAGAGGATCAACCCTCTTGGGTCTAATAACACTAAACATGGAAAAGAATCATTCCTAGACTTTTCTCATCTCCTCGATCCTCGTGATGACAAAGAGATCAAAGCGCTCGAGGAGGACGATATTCAAAGTGGAATGCTCATGCTGTCCATTGCCTTCAACAATAAATTTTCCAAGTTAGAAAGAGCTATTGATAATCTAAACTCTCGGCTTTCTAACTTGGAGAATCATTTTGCTGAAATGGGTAAGAAGCTTGATGCCCAGCCTCTCAAGATGAAAAGTGTCAAGACAAATCCCCAACCTAACAGTCCTAAAGCAAAAAGTGAGCAATCTATTCCTAATTCTTCTCATCCAGGAATCAAAAGCAACAAAGGCAACCTCATGGAGCTTTCTTCAAAGAAACCTAACAACTCTCCAAGGTCATTCACAAAGGTTTCTGACAAGAAAGATACACCTCCTAGGAAATTTACCAACATTGGTATTACATACACCGATGCCCTTCAGAGGCTCATTGAGCGACGAATATTGAAGCCTATCGGTCCTATACCAGCCCCAGAGAAGAAGTCCAGGTTCGGGGATGATAATGACTACTGCGAGTACCATAGAGGCAAAGGGCATGATACAGAGAAATGTTTCAAATTAAAACATGTCATTCAAGATATGATTGAAAGTGGGAAATTGTCTCTCTCAACCTTTAACGCGCAAGCCAGCTTAGGCAATCCTCATGGATATACCACTTATCCAGAAACTCTTCTTGATTGTTATTGATACCCGTCATTGTGAGTACCAAAAATAATATTTATAAACCTATTAAAACTAACAGAAGCTAGTGGTAACAGGGTCGAACCACAGAGAGGCAGATGTAATTATTAGTTGTCTTAATTTCGGACTTAAGGTAACGGAGTGTGGGGGTTTGCTTTGATTTGAGCTATAGCTAAAGGCAATGAAATATAAATTAAACTAAAGAAATGTATTAAATCAAATATAAAGAAGGGTACTGGGATGGTCGGTTCACTATAGTTTCGGCGGCAGCATACTAAGTAGGTCTAAATCAAACACGTGAGGCGGGAAAACAAGAGGTCCTCTCGGTCCACTCTTAACAAGCAGCGTCTTTCGATCTCGCTACGGGTCCCTAATATCACTAGTATTGACTCTCGTTCTGAAAAGTGACTAATAATCTAAACTTTACCTATCTTTCGATCTCAGCATAGTTTAGTCATTTTAATTGGTGGTCTAACAACTTCCCCTATCTCTCGATCTAATGGGTCAGTCAAAACCTAAACATTCAACTATCGCGTGCACTCGATTCGTCAAATATAGAATTAAATCAATTAAAACGAAGGTAACACCTCACGTGGTCAGTCGATCGACCAGGTATAGCGGTCGATCGACCAACACGCGATTTCAGGCCAAATTAATTCTAATGCCGCCTAACTACAGATTCCCTACATCCTAGCACGATGAATTTAGCTACTCATACTGGGAATGATAACGACAATAAGATTGACTAATAAAACAGAAGAATTCGTGATTAAAACAACGAAATAAGCAATTAACATAAAACGATAAAATTGGCTTTTGGGATACTAACTAGCAATTCTATATCTATGAACGCAAATAAAGTAACCAACTGAAATAAGAGCAGGATAGTACCGTGAAGAGGAATTGTAAATACAGAATCCAAAAACCGAATGCAAAAAGTAACTTGTATAGAATCCGAAACAATATTCTCAAACGATAAACCCTAAAGAATTTCTGATAATAAAACAAGATTAAAACTTGATGATTATTCTGTAAACCTTGCTTACGTTATATAGAATACAACGTAGTTCTTATTCCAAAACCTAATGTACTATGGGCTTTAAATTTCTCGATCTTTTAATTCACGCTGAATCACGGTCTGGTCGATCGACCAACCTATGCTGAACAGTAGCTTCTGATCTACGTGCCTTGGTCGATCGACCAAAGGAATAAGTCGATCGACCACTGTAGCTGGTACTTTGCTTGAAAAACTTCGTGGATTTGTCTTTCGGGCCTCGAAATGCGCATCAAGCTTGTTCCTTGAGCGAATACTTCACGTCAAATGCAATACAAGATACTCGGGGACGGATTTAGCTCAAAATCTACTCATTTCCGCATAAATCTGCAATATTACATAAAAATACGAAAGTAGACGAAATGGGGCAAATAGTAGCATAAACTACATAAATGAGCTCTGAAATGCGTGTAAAATGAGGTGTAAAACATCATATAAAAGACACGCATCAAACTTCCCCAAACCAAACCCTTGCTTGTCCCCAAGCAAGAACTAGACTCGGTCCTAAAACCTAATGGAACGAGTTCAATCTCAGAGCGAAATACAAACTGAATAGCCTAAACCAATTTAATGCAATAACCAACAATCAATTAGCGATGCGAATCATGCAAACGAATTATGAAGTCGTTAAAAACCTGCTGAACCGTCAACTGTAGAGACTTATCAAATCGGACTCTCACGGGTCGCTCATATCACACATAAGCACAGGTGAATATATGTATAAGATAAAAAGAAGTAAATATGTAATGACTCTCACCTAACTATGACCTATAAGAACATGCCTGCAATTTAATATGAAAGTAATCTCTACAACCGTACATATGCATTCCAACCAAACAAATGACCATGACACATGCCGAGGTATATATGGGATATGTGAGGTAATGGGTAAGAAGAAGGCAAAACATTTATGGGAATATGGGGGTACAGGTGATCATGCTAGTACCGTAACAAAACCATATGACAACATCCACTTCTTGCTCAAAATTCAATTGACACGGTGCTATAGCAAGCACAAAACTCACAATCTCCGTAATAATCAATCAACTAACTTCCCATAATATACAAATGAGACATGGGAGCAAAAATCGCCATTTAATAAAGACTTTGAATATGCGAATTGATTTTTTCTTTTTTCTTCTTTTTCTCGGACGCCAGTCGATCGACCATTGATGCCAGTCGATCGACCGTTCAAACAGTACAGTACTCGTTTTTTTTCTTTTTCGTTTCATTTTTCCTCTTTTTTTTTCTTCTTTGTTTCTTTCTTTCCTCTTCCATTTTCATCTTTCCATCAACATCTCAAAAGAGCATATGCCACCAAAACAAAGTAACAATCCCAACAACTAAACTACTAGCTTGACAAAGGCAGGCTATGTGTAGGATGTAGTTAACGGGACAAAAAGGCTATTTTTGGCAGTGTGGAGCTTATGGGTAAAATGAGAAAAGGGAACCTCTACCACATGTGTCAACAAACCACGAACCGAATACATACAGGTATTAAGCAGATCAAATTCATATTTATGCAAATTTATGTAACATGTCTCATAAGGAGTACTACTCACAATCCTAGTTAAACTGGTCATGAATGTCACCAGTTATAGGCTCTAAATCTCAGAAAATGATGTAGTTTGCCAAAGATCAAAGTTAAGTCTCAAGTCCAGCAAATAAATTAACGAAAACTCGTAGACTATGCAATTGATTCTACTAATAACATGTCAATTAAGCACGGCTTAGGCATAAACAGATGCAATTGCAATATCATCCTTGAAATACTACCGTTCCGACTCAACGTAAATGCTAAAATAAACATGCATTTTTTTTTTAATTTTGAAATTTTTCAATTTTTTTGAATTTTCTGTAAATAAAGCGAAATTAAACAACAATGCAAGACAAAATGTAAACGTGAATGCAAAAACATATGAAATGCAACGTAAAACCCTTCCCCAAACCAAATCGCACAATGTCCCCATTGTGCAAAATTATGTAATGAGAGAAAGGAGAAAACCGGGAATTTGCAAGAAAAGTAAGTAAATAAGATATGAAGTGAAGACAAGGAGACTCACAAGACTTTTAAGCGCAGCAAAAGGAAACCTCCCCAAACCAGCGTGAGCTAGGAGGTTTTAGTAGCTAGCAGTGCTACCAAATAGTACCTGAAAAGACAACATATACCACGCATAAAACCGGGAAAGCGAAATTGGAAGCGGTAATTATGTGCATAAGATGAAGAAATGGAAGAAATCTATGTCGGAAAATAAAGAGGAGGAAAGACTCCCTCAATTCCGCAAAAACGACCAAACACAGCAGGGGAAAGGTCGTGAACAGGTACAGCAACAACAACGGTCGATCGACCATAGCAGGCAGTCGATCGACTGGAATGAACAGGAACAGAAGCTCCTGGGAGTCGCACCTTAGTCGATCGACTGAGGTAGGCGGTCGATCGACTGGAAATACTGCTGTAACTTTCTGATTTCTTCGAATGAGCTCGAAAACTTGAGCTAATATGGTCTATAAACCTGCAAACGCACATAATACCGCGCCAAAAATTGCGCAAAACCCAAAGTAACGGTATAAAGTACTAAAAATCCTAAGCAAACTTAAAATGCGAAGTCTCGCGCACACAAAAACAATAAAAAGTGTCTTAAAGCAATAAAAGTGTAAATGTTTTTTAAGAAGCCTCAATCAACTAATAGTTGATCAAGAATGGCCACGGAATGGCCTACTTGGTCGGCTTCTGGCTACAAGAGGTAGCCTCAATAGTGCTCATCTTCTCAGCTGCACTCTTCTCAGCTCCAGTATCCGCAGAACTCAACGGATCAGCATGTCGGACATCTTCCCATTCAATGACCTCTTCGGACTCGTCAGAATCCAAATCAGACTCCATTGCTTTGACTGGCTCATCTTCGGGCTCCTCATCAGTGCCGTAGCTAAGGCATCCTAGACCCCCTCTTTGAACGATTGTCTCCTTCACAGCTGGAGCAACATGTGGCTCTTCCTTCCCCAAACCAGCTCCCGCAATATCTAAAACAGAAGAATCTTCCTCCACTTTGCTCCCAATGTGGGGCGGAGGTGTTACAACAGAGTAGGAACAAATAGGTATATCAGGAAGTATAAAATAGGATTTCTTTTCAGAAACCGTATTACAAGTGACGGGCCACATGGGGTCTTTCTTCCTAGCCGTCTGGGCAAAGACAATGGAATGCTTCCCTACTTTGAAGGTCAAGGTCCCAGAGCTAACATCAATAACTGCACCAGCATTGTGCAGAAATGGTCTACCTAGTATGATAGGTATGTGTGCATCTTCGGGCATATCAAGCACAACGAAGTCAACAGGGAAGAAAAACTTCCCTATTTGCTCAGGGATGTCCTCTAAGACTCCTATTGGCTGGACCGCAGTTCGATCAGCCATCTGTACGGTCATGTTCGTGACTGCAAACCTATTCAACTTTAACTTTCTAGCAAGACTCAAAGGCATTACACTAATACTGGCTCCTAGGTCACATAAGGCTTTCTCAATAGGAAAAGTGCCAATATTACATGGGACGGAAAAACTACCCGGGTCTTCTAGCTTAAGGGGTGCAGTATGGGTCAAATAAGAGCATAACTCCTCAGTGAGTGCGACAGTGTGCACAGTTTCAAGTGACTTCTTTTTAGACAGTAATTGCTTCATAAATTTCATGAAAGCATGCACTTGATTAACTAATTCTAGGAAAGGTACTTGTACGTTTAAACTACGAACAACATTAAAAATTTATTAAAAGATACTTGTTCCTTTGTCGGCACCAATCTCTCCGGATAAGGGGCTGTAAGGAGTAACTTAGCCCTCTCCTCTAAATCTCGCATGCCGGCATCCGTGGACTTAGGCTGAAAGTCCACTACCTTCTCTTTGTTGTAGCTTGAACCCTCTTCAGATCGTCTAAAAAATGAGCCATTAATTGACATAGGGTCGTACTTCGGAACCGGAACGGACCCATCGTCACGATCAGTCCGCCTCAATATTTTCGGCGATCGTGCCACCCGAAACAAGTGATCCCTCAAGTTATCGGGCATTGGAGGACGAAAAGGTTCACTATCAGCAGCGCAATCAGTCGATCGACCAGGTTCATCAGTCGATCGACTGACCTCTACAGGAACAGTAGCTTCTGGTTGTCGCAGAACGGTCGATCGACTGGGTATGTCAGTCGATCGACTGACATACCTGCTGATCGTCTTTTTCTTGTTTTTATTCGTCACTGCCTTCTTCTTGCTTGGTTCCGCCTCATCTTTTTCAGTGACATCCTCAGCCATAGCGGGCCCATCAAGGGTAGACCTACTCCTCAAAGTGATAGCATTAAGGGTCTCTTTTTGGTCCGTCTGAGTCGGTAAGTGTCCCGGAGCTCGAGTTGTATTCTTGCTAGCCAATTGAGCAATTTGGCTCTTCAACATCTTCATCCCGGCCTCTCTAGCTTGAGACTCCTTTAGCAACAAGTTCTTCAATTCGGCAAACTCAGAATTTTGGGATTGCTGCTGCTGCTGAGGGACATATGAAGGCTTTTGATATGGTTGCTGCTGCTTATGAGGGGGCACATAAGTCTGCTGCTGCTGTTGCTGTGGAGGTTGAGTCGGATTCAAGACATTTTGGCTACTCCACCTCAGATTTGGATGGACATTCGGCTCATAATAAGTGTTTGTCTGCCTATAATGTTGGAAGGCAGCACAAGACTCAAAGGGACTAGGATAATTTTCTAAGACATGTCCCTCAGCTCCACATCTTTTGCAGACGAAAGGACCGTCTGACACATCATTTACATGATAGATCCCTCCTTTTGAAGCTCCTCCCAACTCGTACTTGTCAAATCTCGCCGTAAGAGCTTCTAATGCAGCTACAGAAGGAGATTCAGCACTTCTCCTTTGATTTCCCCTGGAATTCCCATACTCAGCTTTGTGGGTGGCCAAGTCATCAATGATCTTCCACCCCTTAGTCTCTCCCATATTCTCCTGGAATCTGCCACTAGCTGCAGCATCCAAGATAGCCCTCTGATCGTCATAGAGCCCATTGTAAAACTGATTACATAGACTCTATTTTTCGAACCCATGGTGCGGAATGGTGCCCACCAGCTTCTTGAAACGAACCCATGCTTCATGAAAGTTCTCATCAGGCCCCTGTTTAAAACTCGTGATCTGAGCTCTAATGGCATTGGTCTTCGAGGCAGAAAAATACTTCTTGTAAAACGCCAAGGCCAACGAATTCCAGTCCGTTATCTCATTGGCAGCTCGATCCAGGTCTCTATACCACCCCCTTGCAGCATCACGAAGAGAGAATATAAACATGGTCTCCTTCGCCTGGTCTTGGGTCACACCGGTTAGTAGGGGTCTGGAATAGCAATAATCAATAAATGTCTTCATGTGCTTGGCTGCATCTTCATTCGCAGCTCCCCTAAACTGGTTTCTCTCAACCAAGTTGATATAAGACGGCTTCGGCTCTAATTTTCTGTCCGTCCCTGGTAATGCAAATCCCTTGTAGAGATTTGCAGCTGTCGGCTTTCGAGTGATCGGGCAATAGTTGCTTCTTCAGCCATTTCTAGAAAGTCTGGAGAAGTGACTGTCTCAGCTGATGAAGTAGAAACTGGAGACGAAGGTGGATCCTCCTCAATTAGAGCGTTCTCGTAGTAGCTAGACAGAGTACTCAGCTCTTCCTCTGTCGGCAATATCCTAGATGATCGTCTCAATTCACGAAGGGTCTTCTCAATCTCAGGATTGATCGGTAGTAGTTCACCACCCTGTGACCTGCGCATAAGATGAAACTACAAGAAGAATATGAGAATAGTTTAAGGAACGGATGTCCTTTAAACTAAGAAAAGACTAAAATAAAACAACTAAATTAGAACAATTGCCTCCCCGGTAACGGCGCCAAAATTTGATACCAGTCGTTGTGAGTACCAAAAATAATATTTATAAACCTATTAAAACTAACAGAAGCTAGTGGTAACAGGGTCGAACCACAGAGAGGCAGATGTAATTATTAGTTGTCTTAATTTCGGTCTGAAGGTAACGGAGTGTGGGGGTTTGCTTTGATTTGAGCTATAGCTAAAGGCAATGAAATATAAATTAAACTAAAGAAATGTATTAAATCAAATATAAAGAAGGGTACTGGGATGGTCGGTTCACTATAGTTTCGGCGGCAGCATACTAAGTAGGTCTAAATCAAACACATGAGGCGGGAAAACAAGAGGTCCTCTCGGTCCACTCTTAACAAGCAGCGTCTTTCGATCTCGCTACGGGTCCCTAATTCATGGGGCTGGTGTCCTCTACAGTTAGTGCAAGGACAGTTAAATCTCTAAAAGGATCAAAGGATATACTTTTGTACTATTATCAGTTGGTCCACGTTTATCAATAACGGTTGGCTTGCTAGATAAGTTTGACGTTATTGTCATACTGATGGCGGTGATCAACTGGTCCCTAAAAGTCACACCTATAGGATACGTTTGAGAGATGTGACAGTATGAAAATACAGTCATGTTGATGCCTAATATGACTAACCAGTTAGTCGGAGTTATTGACTAGTAATTAGTCAAACGCGATGATGAGATATTTATTTAATACGGATTAAATGTTAATGGGTAAGGCGAATTAAGCAGTTAATTCGTAAATTAAATATAAACGATTATATTTGATTAATGTATATTGAATTAATTATACAATATTGTCTTTGTCGGACATGTATTAATATTTCAACTAATCCGTGTTATTAGTTGATGTTTTAATAACCGATAACCGATGACGATTTATAATGAAACCGCGTCATATACATTTAGCAATTTCGAGCCAGACCACGAGTTAAAATTAAGAGGAAGTGGAAGCCCACTTCCCCATGAGGGCTCACGGTTTGGCCGAGCTCAACAAAAGGTGAGCAATTCTCTCCTTTTGCCCTAACTGATTCATTTGAAACAAAATTAGGGTTTTGAGGAGTATTTTTCTCTGAAAAACCTAGATCTCTCATCTAGCAAAACTCACAATAATTCTCTCAATATTGCAAGGCAATTAGAGAATACATTCTAGCACAAGGGGCATAGTCTCAGACGGTCTTGGGTGCAACGATTAGGAGGAAATCTACTTTGATTTCTGTTCTTAGGCCGCATTCACAAGGACCCGAGGTTGATTCTTGTTACCTTTATCGTTTCTCTTGTATTTTGTTTTATGACTATAATACACATGTAAATTTGCGTTATAATCCTTAAAATTTAAGGTAATTTTACGGATATTTCCCTACACTAATATCACTAGTATTGACTCTCGTCCTGAAAAGTGACTAATAACCTAAACTTTACCTATCTTTTGATCTCAGCATAGTTTAGTCATTTTAATTGGTGGTCTAACAACTTCCCCTATCTCTCGATCTAAGGGGTCAGTAAAAACCTAAACATTCAAATAGTCGCGTGCACTCGATTCGTCAAATATAGAATTAAATCAATTAAAACGAAGGTAACACCTCACGTGGTCAGTCGATCGACCAGGTATAGCGGTCGATAGACCAACACGCGATTTCAGGCCAAATTAATTCTAATGCCGCCTAACTACAGATTCCCTACATCCTAGCACGATGAATTTAGCTACTCATACTGGGAATGATAACGACAATAAGATTGACTAATAAAACAGAAGAATTCATGATTAAAACGACGAAATAAGTAATTAACATAAAATGATAAAATTGGCTTTTGGGATACTAGCTAGCAATTCTATATCTATGAACGCAAATAAAGTAACCAACTGAAATAAGAGCAGGATAGTACCGTGAAGAGGAATTGTAAAGACAGAATCCAAAAACCGAATGCAAAAAGTAACTTGTATAGAATACGAAACAATATTCTCAAACTATAAACCCTAAAGAATTTTTGATAATAAAACAAGATTAAAACTTGATGATTATTCTGTAAACCTAGCTTACGTTATAAAGAATACAACGTAGTTCTTATTCCAAAACCTAATGTACTATGGGCTTTAAATTTCTCGATCTTTTAATTCACGTTGAACCACGGTCTGGTCGATCGACCATGATGCTCAATCTATCGACCAACCTATGCTGAACAGTAGCTTCTGATCTACGTGCCTTGGTCGATCGACCAAAGGAATAAGTCGATCGACCACTGTAGCTGGTACTTTGCTTCAAAAACTTCGTGGATTTGTCTTTCGGGCCTTGAAATGCGCATCAAGCTTGTTCCTTGAGCGAATACTTCACGTCAAATGTAATGCAAGATACTCAGGGACGGATTTAGCTCAAAATCTACTCATTTCCGCATAAATCTGCAATATTACATAAAAATATGAAAGTAGACGAAATGGGGCAAATAGCAGCATAAACTACATAAATGAGCTCTGAAATGCGTGTAAAATGAAGTGTAAAACATCATATAAAAGACACGCATCAGTTATCCATCCAGTGTTCTCAATGATGAGGACGAGGTGCTCAAATGGGTGAATGCTCAAAATCAGATGCCGAAACTAGTTATCAGAAGAACAAATGTTCGAGCATGGGCCGATGATTACGAGTCTGGATCTAATATCACGTCAGAGTCCGAGTCCGAGTCCGAGTCTTAGGCTTTCTATCCCATACTTTTGTCATAGTGTCTATCTTAGTGTCCATTTCTATTTCTACTGACAACCTGGGGGCTATCCCACGAGTCACGTGTCTTTTCGAGTCTATGTTAAATACATTCATTACTCATTTGAATAAAAGTATAATTTTCAATCCACATATTCTATGCTATCTCCTCCTTTGCCCGTTTCTTGTGACAATAAGAATTGGTTTGAGACATTTTAAAATGAACAACACATGGGAAGTCGATGTGAGTACACTTAAGCGATGTTCCATTCCAAGTTGTAGAGGACCCGAAACTCCGTGTCCATTTTCTTTCCTATTCCATGTCTGGCAACAGAAACATCACTATACCCCAATTTAGTATGAGCCTATCTCATGAGATTCTAGGACGAATCCAGACCATCTCCCTTGTTAACGATCTATGACAGCAGGCAAGCCCATTTTCCACAATAAACAACTTGTTAACTAAAAACCAACCCGTTTCACACCAAAGGTGTTAGGCTGACCTAAATCCATGGTAGCAAGAACATCCAAGACGATACGAGCCATGATCAAAGACAAAGGTTCAATCAAGAGAAATTGGTGTCAATATCCAAGGCCGCAGTTATTCCCGTAATCGAAGACAAAAGAGTCAAAAAAAGAAGGCTCAATCAAGCAAGTCAATGTCAATATCCAAAGTCAAAGTTATCTGCAAAAACCAGAATCAAGAATATGAGCAAAAGCCGAGATATATTCCAGACCAAGAATCTGAGTCTGAATGCTAAACGAAATACTGTTGAAGTCTATATAGAATCAAGACATCGATGAAGATGGTCAGCTAGCACCCTCACTTAGCCTTTGACACACCCTAAGTCCTTCTCGAGACCGTTACAGGGAGATAGTTAAGAATTTTGAGAATCCTCTCAAGCTCGTCAAGTATACCCATCATTTAGGGCCAAGACATTGAAACTTGATCCCGCATTAATTAACCTACCTTTATGTGCTCAGGCTACATCAAGCCAAGAGACTCCATTTCCAAGCCATATTACAAGCCATAATCCATCGAGCCTCAATTCCACAAAATCAAAGCTCCGGATATTTGCTCATCAAAGCCTCTTATTTCCGAGCCCCACATTCCAAATATCCAATCCAGTTTCACCTTGACCCAGACACGGAGTCTTCAATACTTTGCTACCTTGGATGGGACGAACCAATATCCATCCCCAGGGTCTACTTTCGGGTGCGCTCACACGATAAGGAAATTTTTACAAAATTAGTTATACCTCTTTGGTCTATGATCAGAGAGAGTCATCTCAAATCGATTCATCGAGTCACCAAGGAAATATACTGTCCTGACCCATGCACTTTAAGGTCCTGACAACATAAACTTTCGCACATACCCGAACTATGATCTGGTTTGATTTCATCTCTTCAGGTGGATATGTAGGCAGTCCTTTCTTACACAAGAAGGATACAACCATAACACCCAAATAGAATTAACCAAACCTCAGAACTACGATCTGGTTTTATTTCACTTCACATGAATACGTAGGCAATCCTCATGGACATAACCATCCCTTTCCATTTCATAACCTTCCAACCCAAACTACCATCCTCAAAATAACCATCCATTTATACCTCTTTACTGAGGGCTCCTTCTTGTCGCCCAGACTCTTTTTTACCAAAGTCTAGAGTCATCTTTTAATCCTGGGGGCTTCTCTTCCGAGATGCCACCCTCCCTTTATTCCTCTCTCATTTGAGTCGAGCTAGTGCTTGGTCCAGACAACGAAAAAGGTCTTAGATCGCTTCTCCAAGTTATCGTGCCTCAAGAGGGGTCTTTTTTACAGCAAGTGGTAGCAAAAGATGTCCAAATAGATAGCTGATCCATGGCTCATGCCTTGTCTTTTTATGCCCCATCTTTTTGAAATTCTTATACCTTCGGAATTGATACGCATTGTCACCTACACTTGGATAGGGGTTGCGCATACTTAAGCAAAGTCTGTCAGAGTCATCTCCATGTCGCGTCAGTCAGTCCTATGTCTGTATTGCAGCAGTCCATCAGTCTGCGTCTGTATGAGTTGATGTCGAATAAGCCCATTGTATATATATAACGCATTACAAGCAACAAATTTCATCTTTATTTCAAGTTTTAAACGATTTTAATAAGGTAAGAGCATTCAAAACTTGTATGTTTCCTTTCTCATTTGAGGTCCATGTGCTAATTGCGTTTCCTCATGTGTTGTGTGCTATTTGCCTATCAGATTGCGTTCTTGTGTGGCTACTAACCATACAGGTAAGTATCAGAAGTAGTGCTCGCTCCCACTGGGGGCTTTGCCCAAGTCTTCATTCTCCCCAGCAGTATTTTGAAGTGTTGCTCATGACGATCAAGATATTCCTAGTCGTCGATATATTTCTCCCCAACAGTATTTTGCAGTATTACTCATGACGATCAAGATGTTCCTAATCGTCAATATGTTCCCCAACCAGAGTTTGCTTGAGACCGACGCAAGCAGATTCCCCAGCAGTTTCTACCGACGTCCTGCTACCCTCAATATTATTTTTTCTTCACGGAGTTCGGCAAAGGTGTCGTTCTCAGAAGTTCCCAAACAAGCGCCTCCTTCCTTAGGTTCATAAACCCAAAGTTAGGGTTCTTACCCTTAGATTCTTAGATCCCAAAATGGCTTCCTTTAGATTCATAAGCCTTTAAGCTCCCACACCAACGTCCTTAGGTTCATAAACCAATAAATCCTTTTGGAGTTCTCATACCTCAGAAAGCTTAAACGCACGCGTTCAAAACAAGAATTAGTAACCCAGTAGTTTCTAAACTTAACCCTAGTATCCCAATTCCTCTTAGGTTCATATACGCAGGTTCATACACCTAGCTCTTTAAGTTCCCAGACTCCCGAGTTCATACACTTCTACCCTTAGGATCATAATCCTTTAGGATCACCTTTTCTTAGGGTTCCTACACCCAAACCTTTGTTACCCATTAGGTTGAACTTATATTTGACCTCCTTCTCGTCGATGTTTTCCTTTAGGGCCCCACACCCTAGCACAATCCTTACATATCTTTTAGGTCTTACCCTTAGCTCCTACGCAACTCCGGAAATATCTCGAGAAAGAAGTCCCAGGCATGGTTTCTTCTTATGGCTGGCGAGCTTCCTTACGTAGTCTAATGGACTTTAAACGACCCTCCCCGGAAGTCGACAGACTCTAAAATGTTCCCGACGACAGGTCCTTGGCTCAGACCCCTTGAGTCACCTCGCGTCACCATAATCTTCAGGTTGTAATCTTCGATTGACCTGAGGGCTATACTTTGACTTTCGCCTTGTCCAAGCCTCAGTCAAAGTGGGGGCTTTGTAGATACCTCATTTCTGCACCTCCTGCCAAACACCCAGTGATGATTGGGCCGCATGTTTAGCATATGTCGCGATTTTATGACGATTCGTAAATCGGTTAATTAAAGGTAACTCATACACTTATGTCTACCCCTTGGTTGTCATCTAGGTGTCATTACAATCGTTTTGACTGTAAATAGAGTACATTTGGAATCCGGGTCAAAAACCGTCTTCATTTCCTAAAACCGTCAAATCCCGAGTCAAAAAACAATGTGCTTGTCTACCTAAGGTTAGGATGTCATAAAATGTTTTGGTTATATCTCATTTTGAGTCTCATGTCACTACTTTGTGCTAAACATAAAGTTTACATTACAAAATGTCCATTTCATTTAGCTAAAATGACAACCCGACATTTAGGCCCGCTTTACAAGGTGATAAAGAATTTCTTGGGTCAGGCCTATTTCCCAAAAAGTTCTAGATCTTTCTCTTAGATTTCCAACGCCACCGAAATCACCTTATTCCGAGTCTTTTAGGGAAAGTTATGCCTAAAATACGACAGGCTGTCAAACGCGTTTTCTCGCGTAGAAGAACCCTACCCGAGAAAGGACGTAGTAAGTACTGTGCCTCTTCTAAGGGACGCAGCACCTGCTGCGCCATTTCTCAAGGCTTTCTTTTTATCCAAGTTTTCGTGTTCGGTTATTTCCGGACCTTTCTTTCCTATTCTTTCCCAAATTCTACCCTTACTATAATTACTCTGTGTGATTAGTATAAATAGAAGCCTTTGCCTCACATATTTTTCACGCCAGTGTCCGCCCTTTGTTGGAGCTTGTGTCCTCCACAATTAGTGTGATAACATTTATAAATCTCTTATAGGTTCACAAGGGTATACTTTGTATTTTATCAGTTGATTAACGATTACCTAATAACGGTTGGCTTGCTAGAAAGTTTGACGTTATTATCATACTGATGGCGGTGATCAACTGGTCCCTAAAAGCCACACCTAAAGGATGTGTTTGAGAGATGTGATTATGGAAATGTAATCACATTGATGCCTAATATGACTAAAAGGTCAGTCCATGTATTTGACTAAACAGTTAGTCAATGTGATGATGAGACGATTATTTAATACAATTAAATAATATTAGCTGAGACGAACTAACTGTCAATTCGTAAATTTAATATAAACAGTTATATTTAATAAATGTTTATATAATGTTAGCTTGAACGAATTAAGATGTTAATTCGTAATTAAATGTAATCAGTTATATTTAATTAGCAAATTATAAATATGCGATATTTATAGTTAATGTATATATTATACGATATTGTCATCATAAATAATGACGGACCGGTATTAAGTGTGTGGACTTATTAATACAGGACGACATTAAGGACAATTGATAATTAATACACATTTATACATTTAGAAAACCAACCTAAAATAAGAAGATATTTTTCTCCTTATTGTTGGTGTAATTTCGGTCAAAGGGAGATAAAAAAGGAAGAAATAAATCTTCCCAATTGGGACTCCCATTTGGCCGAATTAGAGGAAGAAAAAAAAAGAAAAGATCTTCCCCATTTTTTCACTCCTTATTTCGGTTATATGAGGAATGAAAGGAGGATTATTTTTCTCACTTGTTTTTCTTTTCACAAAAACTCTAATCAAAACCCTAAATCTAATTAGAGAAATTAGGGTTCGTCTTCAAGCAAAAAGGGGATCTCATTCTAGCAATTTGAGGGGCATTTCTCGGAGCATCTTGGGTGCAACGATTAGGCGAATATCATTTTGATATTGTTCTTAGGCCTTTTTGGTAGGACCAAAGGTTGAATCTTTATCTCTATTCGTTTGTTTATGCGATTTCATTTATGACTAGAAATTTCATAATCATAATTTCGTTATAATCCTAATAATCTTAAAGGAAGTATACCGATAATTCCTACAAGTGGTATCAGAGCCAAGGCCACGAAATTATTTTTGATGATTTTCATAAATGATTTTAACAAAATTTTGAGAAAACGAAAAAAAATAATTTCGGCCGAATTGGAATTTTTCAGCCGAGATGTTTTTTAATTTTTTGTTGTTTTATTTCCATTTTGATTCATTCATATTGTTGTTTTAATCAGTTAAGATGATAATATGATAATTTGTAGATGTTTTGATTTAATGAAAATTAAATTGAGATGTAAATGGAAATCGTTTTTGTTTGTTGATGATTTGTTTTTGCTATTTTTTGGCATATAACTTAATTTAACAAAAATTCAAATCAATTGTGATAATCGGTTTAATCATGATTTAGATATTCATTTTAATAGGTTAAATTGAATAATCTAGTTTGAATATATGTTTAAATTAAAAGATGATTATGCCAATCTTGTTATAATAGCAACATTAAACAATTTGTTCATCTTAATTTTTTTTTTTTCGATAAAAAGGGGCTGTTTTTTTTCCCAGCTGAGAGGTTTACAAGAAAAAAAAAAAAAAAAAACTGAGTTTTTTTGTTTTAGGGCTAAAAGCCGAGAAAAGAAAAAAAAAAGGGAAGGTTGTTTTCTTTTAGGGCAAAATGCCGAATGGAATAAAAAAAAATCTGTTTTTTTATTCCCTATTTTGCCGTGAGCAGCAATAAAAAAAAAAATTTGTTTCGGTTTTTGTAGAAATGCCGAGAAAAAAAAGGGTTCTGTTTTTTTTTTGTTGTAATTTGGCCAATTATAATTATGCATTACTTTTATAATGTATAATTGTTTGTTGTGAAAAAGTTCACAATTTTTAGATACCTAATTATTTTTAAGAGGTTTAAAATAATGTTGGATTAATTCATATTACAAGATTAATATGTATTAAGATTAAAATTATAGTGAGTAATTGAGGAATTGTCACATAATTTGATCATTTAAATAGGTGGTTTGGATAAATTACTCTACATAATTAAGGAATTATGTCTTGAATGTTTAATTTATTAGTTGATGCATTTTTTTATTTAGTTGAATGTTTTGTTGAATGGTTTAATTTACGTATTTTTGCAATAGGTTGTAATTTGTTATACCTAGTGTGGCCTTAGTTAAATTATGTTTTCGTAATGATGGAAACATAATTTTTAATGTAATTTGAGATCTCGTATCTCCGTTTTGTTTTCTTTTATATTATGGTTTTGAAATTAGAATGTAAATAGGTTTATTATGTAATTTTTTAAATTGTAATTTTGAGAAGACTAAAGATGGAGATTGGATTGCTCACTCCCGCTACATGGACCAAGATGGAACATCAAGACAAGCTTCTCGGGTCCAAGGATGGATTCCAAAGTTGTATTTATGTTCATTTTGGTAGATAGGTCACACTAGGACTTTATTTTGTTTTACATTTTACCATTCTTATTGCTTTTCACTCACATGATAGTTAGTGCATCATATTCCGCCTAAACCAAACCACCTACTAAAATGCATGAAAACTGACTCATATAGGTTGAATGTTAGTTTTCATAGACATACAGATGTCACACTTTTTTTTTAAGCCATCACCTTAGTTTATTCATTCTCGCATGCTAGATATTAGTTCACTTAAAATGAATTAAAATAAAGTTGATGGGATCTTCCTCTAAAACTGAAATTGAGACTAGTCTTTATAGGCTAAACAGCTATGAATCCCTTCTTTGTCGGTAGGTATATAGGACCTTACTCTCCATATGACCCCTTCTACGTTGGGTAAGTAGTTTGTGTTGACTTAGTTTACCTCAACATTATAATCCGAAGAGTTTCTCGTGATTATGATGGACTAAAGATAGAATTTACAGAAATTTATCGACCAAGAATTCTAAAAGTAGAATTAGCCAAAAGGTTGGCTTATCAATTTACAGATAATTGAGTCTTGGGATCATTTATATAATTCTTGAGGGAGGTCAATTATATAAATGCTTGAGTCTTCGCGTTATAACAGTATTGCATTAGACTTAAATCATAACGATGAGAATGCTTATTATATTTTTCTTCTTTTCGCAGTGTAGAATACGTTTTATTTTGATAATACTGCTACAACAAATGGCTAAAAGCTTTCATGGACCACATGAATCAGTTCACTCGACTGAAGAATGATGGGTCCAACTTTGCGGACTGGGAGGCATCATTACGGAATGCTGCCATTGCTGACGGTAAGCTCAAGTACTTAACTGAGCAAATACCGGTAAACCCAGGCCCCAATGCAGGAGTTAACGAGTCACTTGCTTATAGTGACTTCGTCATGGAAGCGGGTGCGATAAAGAACGTACTCATCTTTGCAATGGAAACCAATTTGCGAAGACGCTTCATTGCCCAAGGTGCAAACAAGATTTTCACCACGCTCACTAATGAGTTCTCAAAAGCACCGAGAATCGTTACTTATGAGCATACCTGTCGCTTCTTTGATGCGAAACTCCAGAAGGGCCAACCGGTTAGCCCACACATTCTTAACATGATTGAGAATGTCGAGAAATTGGAGGCACTTGATTGCAAAATCAGTGAGAGCATAGTCATTGACCGTATGCTTCATTAACTTCATGATGGTTTTGCCCTTTTCAGGGCAAATTACTACATGAATGACATGAAGAAAAGTCCTCATGAGCTACACTCACTTCTCATACAGACCGAGATGGATATAAAATTGAGTGGGAGCATGAAGCAAGATGTTCTCATGATTTCCAACAAGAATAAGAGTAAGGGCAAAGCTCCCGGCGACCTAACTGTAGTTAAGCCAAAGTTTAAGAAGCCAAGAAACGGTAAGAGTGGGCCTGGTGAGACTAGTGGCTCACAAGGCAAGGCAAAGAGTAAGGGCGGTGACATTGAGTGCCACCATTGTCACAAGACTGGACATTGGAGGAGGAACTGTCCCGTGTACCGTGAGGACATAAAAGCAGGCCGCGTCACTCCTGTTGGTATGTCATCTTATATTCATATGATTGAGATTAACCATGCAAGTTTCGGAACTTGGGTACTTGATACTGGTTGTGGTTCTCATCTGTGTAATCATTTGCAGGGCCTAAAACACATCACACCTCTCGGAAAGGGTGATGTGGACCTGCGAGTCGGGAATGGAGCTAGAGTTGCTGCAGTCTCAAAGGGAACATACATAATCCAACTCCCTAGTGGTTTTGAGTTATATTTATATAACTGTTACTATGTATCCAGTTTGTCTAAGAACATTATTTCTGTTTCCGTACTTGATAAAGACGGTTTTTCATTTTCAATAAAGGATAATAGCTGTATTTTCTCTTTCAATGAAATGATTTATGGCAAAGCAGTTTCCATGAATGGAATTTACATCTTAGATCAAACTACAGATATATTACACGTGAATAATAAGAAATTAAAGGTTGGTAACAAAGATCAAACCTATCTATGGCATTGTCAAATGGGACACATAAATGAAAAACCTGTAAAGAAACTCGTCGAGAATGGGACTATTCCCGCATTCGATTTTTCTACATTTGGCACGTGTGAATCATGTCTTATCGGCAAAGTGACTCGACTTTCCATCAAAGGTGTTGGAATGCGCACCAGTGACCTATTAGGACTCATACATACTGATGTATGTGGACCTATGTCAATTACCGCTAGAGATGGCTATAGATATTTTATCACTTTCATGAACGATTTGAGTAGATACGGATATGTCTACTTAATGAAGCATAAAAGTGAGTCCTTTGAGAAATTCAAGGAATACCAGAATAAGGTTGAGAACCAACTCGGAAGAAAAGTTAAAGCACTCCGTTCAGATCGGGGTGGCAAATATCTTTCAAATGAGTTTGATCAACACCTTAAAGACTGTGGAATCGTTTTACAGTTAACTCCACCTGGAACACCTCAATTAAATGGTGTGTCCGAAAGGAGAAATCGAACGTTACTTGATATGGTTCGATCCATGATGAGTCACACGGTACTACCTGATTCATTATGGGGTTTTGCTCTTTTGTCAGCTGCTCAAATACTTAACCGAAGTCCGACTAAAGCTGTCGACAAGACTCCATATGAAATGTGGAAGGGAACGGTCCCTAACTTGTCCTTTATTCGGGTTTGGGGCTGCGAGGCTTATGTCAAGTGGAGACACGAGGATAAGCTCGGCCCGCGATCGGTCAAGACATACTTTATTGGTTATCCAAAAGGAACGTTTGGTCATTACTTCTATTCGCCTACCGAGCATCGAGTTTTTGTTGCGGCTAGTGCAAAGTTCTTAGAGAGAATTTCTCGAGAACAAGACAAGTAATAGAACCTTCGAGCTGTCGGAGATTCAAGAACCAACAACCGAGGAACAGATGGAGGAAGTTGTTCCTCCAACTGATGATACGGTTAACATTCCTCAGAACCTAGGAGGTCGGGTAGAGTCTCTAATCCTCCGCATGATACATTGGTATGGTCGAGGAGAATGACGTTTTGCTCCTAGAGAGTAATGAACCCGCTACCTATAAAGGTGTCATAACCTGTTCCGACTTAAAGCTATGGCTTGAAGCCATACAATCCGAGATGGACTCCATGTATGAGAATGACGTATGAGATCTAGTTGATTTACCTAATAAGGTAAAACCTCTACAGTGCAAAAGGCTTTACAAAATAAATCGTTCTGTAGACGGGCAACCAGATACCTATAAGGCACGACTAGTGGCAAAAGGTTTTACTCAAGTGCACGGATTGCATTATGATGAAATTTTTGCACCCGTAGTTATGCTGCGTTCCATTCGGATTATCTTAGCGATTGCCGCTTTTCATGACTATGAAATTTGGCAAATGGATGTGAAAACCGCCTTCTTAAACGGTTATTTGGAGGAAGAGTTGTACATGGTGCAACCCGAAGGTTTCATAGATCCTGAAAATCCTAAGAAAGTGTGCAAGCTTAAGCGTTCCATTTATGGACTTAAGCAAGCTTCTCGGAGTTGGAATCATCGTTTCAACCAGGTGATAAAAGAGTATGGTTTTACTCGATCGGTCGAGGAACCATGCTTATATATCAAGTCGAGTGGGAGCAAGATTGTTTTCTTGATATTGTATGTCGATGACATACTCTTGATTGGGAATGACATTCCTCTCTTATCTTCGGTTAAAGGATGGTAGAAGAACCATTTCCAGATGAAAGATCTGGGTGAGGCACAACGCATATTGGGAATCCGTATCTATCGAGATAGATCACGACAGACGTTATCACTGAGTCAGGAGTCTTATTTGGATAAGATTCTTGAAAGGTTCTGCATGACCAACTCCAAGAAAGGGAACCTTCCAATGACGTCTGGGATGCATCTGAGCAAGTCTCAATCACCCACGACGCCTGAAGGGATTGAGCGCATGAGTCGTGTTCCTTATGCATCAGCCATAGGATCGATCATGTATGCCATGATATGCACACGTCCAGGCGTGGCATATGCATTGAGTATGACGAGTCGGTACCAAACGAATCCAGGTGAAACACACTGGATAGCTGTTAAAAACATCCTCAAGTACCTACGGAGGACTAAGGATAGGGTATTGACTTATGGAGGAGATACTAAGCTATACGCAATCGGTTACGTAGATGCTAGCTTCCAAACGGATCGAGATGATTCAAAATCTCAGTCCGGGTTCGTCTTCACTCTTAATGGTGCTGCGGTCAGCTGGAAGAGTTCCAAACAGGATGTTGTACCAGATTCTACTACTGAATCCGAGTACTATGCCGCTTCGAAGCAAAGAAAGGAAGCTATATGGATGCGTCAATTCTTACAAGGACTTACGATAGTTCCTAGTTCGAATGACCCGATCACCATCTATTGTGATAATAGAGGTGCCATCTTCCAGGCTAAGGAGCCTAAGTCTAGCAATAAATCTAGACATGTACATCGGAAGGCTCACCTGATCCGTGATTACGTGGAGCAAGAAGTGTTGGAGCTGGTGTCCTCCAGTTGGTGCGGATAACGTTATTGCACATACACTTGTACGGACAAGTGGGAGCTTGTTGGGGCTGGTGTCCTCCACAGTTAGTGCAATGACATATAAATCTCTAAAAGGATCAAAGGGTATACTTTTGTATTATTATCAGTCGGTCCACGTTTATCAATAACGGTTGGCTTGCTAGATAAGTTTGACGTTATTGTCATACATATGGCGGTGATCAACTGGTCCCTAAAAGTCACACTTATAGGATACGTTTGAGAGATGTGACGGTATGAAAATACAGTCATGTTGATGCCTAATATGACTAAGCGGTTAGTCGGAGTTATTGACTAATAATTAGTCGAACGCGATGTTGAGATAATTATTTAATACGGATTAAATAATACTGGCTAAGGTGAATTAAGCGGTTAATTCGTAAATTGAATATAAACGATTATATTTAATTAATGTATATTGAATTAATTAATTATACAATATTGTCATTGTCAGACATGTATTAATATGTCGACTAATTCATGTTACTAGTCGATATTTTATTATCCGATAACGAGTGACGATTTATAATTAAAACCCGTCATATACATTTAGCAAAAACGAGTCAGACCTCGAGTTAAATAAGGAGAAAGTGGAAAGCCCACTCCCTCCCTAAGCAACCGTTCGGTTGACCAAAAAGAACAAAAGGAGAGTGTTTCTCTCCTTTTGACCTAATCATTGTCATTTGCACAAAAATTAGGGTTTTGGAGGCACTCTCTCTGAAATCCTAGATCTCACATCAGAAAACTCACAAAAACTCTCTCAATATTGCAAGGCAATTAGAGAGTAATTTCTAGCACAAGGGGCATAGTCTCAGACGATCTTGGGTGCAACAATTAGGAGGAAATCTACATTGATTTCTGTTCTTAGGCCGCGTTTTATACATAGGACCCGAGGTTGATTCTTATTCTTTTATCGTTTCTCTTGTTTTTCGTTTATGACAATTAATCACATGATAAATTGCGTTATAGTCCTTAATTTTAAGGGGTTTTATACGGATATTACCCTACAAGTGGTATCAGAGCCAGTTGTGGATAGGACCTCCATGGTGATCCTAAGAGTCAATTCTTTTGACTATCGACTGTCTCTTGAGATTAAGGCAGATTTTGGGTGACTTTGGTTTCTTTCTCACGGTCATCCGTAACAGGGGGCCAAGTAGATTTTTTCTGGGTCATTTCATGTTGTGCTTAGATCGGCAGGAGTCGAGTTGAAGGAAATATTCACCTTTATCGTACTCGATATTTCTCGGGGCCACTCGAGGAGTCAGAATCGAAATGCATGGGCATGCTCGAATACAAATTCGTTTTATCGCTTAAGTTACTCTCTAGTCGGGAAACCACTCTTGATACTGGATCGATTGTAAAATACGACCTTTGCGGATACGGATCTGCAAATTGTTTTACATTGAGTGGGAGAAATTTTAAATGGATATGAGAATCGGTTATCGCACATACACTTGTACGGACAAGTGGGAGTTTGTTGGAGCTGGTGTCCTCCAGTTGGTGCGGATAACGTTATTGCACATACACTTGTACGGACAAGTGGGAGCTTGTTGGGGCTGGTGTCCTCCACAGTTAGTGCAATGACATATAAATCTCTAAAAGGATCAAAGGGTATACTTTTGTATTATTATCAGTCGGTCCACGTTTATCAATAACGGTTGACTTGCTAGATAAGTTTGACGTTATTGTCATACAGATGGCGGTGATCAACTGGTCCCTAAAAGTCACACCTATAGGATACGTTTGAGAGATGTGACGGTATGAAAATACAGTCATGTTGCTGCCTAATATGACTAAGCGGTTAGTCAGAGTTATTGACTAATAATTAGTCGAATGCGATGTTGAGATAATTATTTAATACGGATTAAATAATACTGGCTAAGGTGAATTAAGCGGTTAATTCGTAAATTGAATATAAACGATTATATTTAATTAATGTATATTGAATTAATTAATTATACAATATTGTCATTGTCGGACATGTATTAATATGTCGACTAATTCATGTTACTAGTCGATATTTTATTATCCGATAACGAGTGACGATTTATAATTAAAACCCGTCATATACATTTAGCAAAAACGAGTCGGACCCCGAGTTAAATAAGGAGAAAGTGGAAAGCCCACTCCCTCCCTAAGCAACCGTTCGGTCGACCAAAAAGAACAAAAGGAGAGTGTTTCTCTCCTTTTGACCTAATCATTGTCATTTGCACAAAAATTAGGGTTTTGGAGGCACTCTCTCTGAAATCCTAGATCTCACATCAGAAAACTCACAAAAACTCTCTCAATATTGCAAGGCAATTAGAGAGTAATTTCTAGCATAAGGGGCATAGTCTCAGACGATCTTGGGTGCAACAATTAGGAGGAAATCTACATTGATTTCTGTTCTTAGGCCGCGTTTTATACATAGGACCCGAGGTTGATTCTTATTCTTTTATCGTTTCTCTTGTTTTTCGTTTATGACAATTAATCACATGATAAATTGCGTTATAGTCCTTAATTTTAAGGGGTTTTATACTGATATTACCCTACAAGAAGAGATAGTGATTGACAAGATAGCTTTGGATGACAACATCGCGGATCCTCTCACTAAACCGTTGAATTATGATAAGCATGAAGGGCACGTTATTTCCATGGGAATTAAACGTGTTCCTGAGTTGTAGTAGTTGATTATGAATTCGATACATTATCTTTTTCATATACTATGAATAACTTCATCGTTTTATTACATATTTTGTTTTTCATGTGGATTGTACTGACAACATTGAACGCCACAAAGTGAACTGAATTACATTATATTTGTTTTGGTCCGTAATCGCCTACATGAGCTGATAACTCTGGCTATTATTTTGTACAGTCGATTGATGGTGGGTTCAACGAGCCATAAGTCAAACAGTTGGCCGATCGATCACAGATGCGAGTTATAACAATACCTCGTAGGACAATAAATTGTGACAACGTAATAGAGTCCTAAATGTTTAAAAACATTCAGTGCCAGGTCATGGATTGGACGTCCATTGTGTTCCTAGAGTCGATTCTTTTGACTATCGACTGTCTCTTGAGATTAAGGCAGTTTTTGGGTTACTTTGGTTTCTTTCTCATGGTCTGCCGTAACAAGAGGCTAAGCAGATTTTTTCAGGGTCATTTCATACTGTGCTTATATCTGCAGGATTCGAGTTGAAGAAAATATCCAACCTTTATCAGGTTTAGTTATTTCTCAGGGCCACTCGAGGAGTTGTAACTGAAATGCATGGCCATGCTCGATTGATGATTCGTTTATCAGTTAAGTTACTCTCTAGTCGGAGAAACCACTCTTGATATTGATCACTTGTAAAATACGACTTTGTGAATACGGATTTTGCAAATTGTTTTACATTGAGTGGGAGAAATGTTAGGATATGAGAATCGGTTATCGCACATACACTTGTGAGGACAAGTGGGAGATTGTTGGAGCTTGTGTCCTCCACAATTAGTGTGATAACATTTATAAATCTCTTATAGGTTCACAAGGGTATACTTTGTATTTTATCAGTTGATTAACGATTACCTAATAACGGTTGGCTTACTAGAAAGTTTGACGTTATTATCATATTGATGGCGGTGATCAACTGGTCCCTAAAAGTCACACCTAAAGGATGTGTTTGAGAGATGTGATTATGGAAATGTAATCATATTGATGCCTAATATGAATAAAAGGTTAGTCCATGTATTTGACTAAACAGTTAGTCAATGTGATGTTGAGACGATTATTTAATACAATTAAATAATATTAGCTGAGACGAATTAACTGTCAATTCGTAAATTTAATATAAACAGTTATATTTAATAAATGTATATATAATGTTAGCTTGAACGAATTAAGATGTTAATTCGTAATTAAATGTAATCAGTTATATTTAATTAGCAAATTATAAATATGCGATATTTATAGTTAATGTATATATTATACGATAATGTCATAATAAATAATGACGGACCGGTATTAAGTGTGTGGACTTATTAATACAGGACGACATTAACGACAATTGATAATTAATACACATTTATACATTTAGAAAACCAACCTAAAATAAGAAGATATTTTTCTCCTTATTGTTGGTGTAATTTCGGTCAAAGGGAGATAAAAAAGGAAGAAATAATTCTTCCCAATTTGGACTCCCATTTGGCCGAATTAGAGGAAGAAAAAAAAGAAAAGATCTTCCCTATTTTTTCACTCCTTATTTCGGTTATATGAGGAGTGAAAGGAGGATTATTTTTCTCACTTGTTTTTTATTTTCACAAAAACTCTCATCAAAACCCTAAATTTAATTAGAGAAATTAGGGTTCCTCTTCAAGCAAAAAGGGGATCTCATTCTAGCAATTTGAGAGGCATTTCTCGGAGCATCTTGGGTGCAACGATTAGGCGAATATCATTTTGATATTGTTCTTAGGCCTTTTTGCTAGGACCAAAGGTTGAATCTTTATCTCTATTCTTTTGTTTATGCGATTTCATTTATGACTAGAAATTTCATAATCATAATTTCGTTATAATCCTAATAATCTTAAAGGAAGTATACCGATAATTCCTACACCCTTCTCTTCTCCCTTTGCGTTCTACACCTTGATCTAAGCTTTTGACGCCTACGTGCTTGATCAATCGACCACGTAAGCTCAGATCATTCTGAGTAACAGTCATGTTTGCATGACCGACCAATTTGACCACTACACCATAATTAATCAATAATTCAATCTTTTAATTCCTTTTTCAAGGGCACTTTCATATTTGCATAGATCAAGTCGAATTACAACTAAAAACCGATTTAGTTAAATTTCGCGACGCTAACATGTAAGTCTGAGGGTGTAAAATCCCATTTTTATTTAATGTATTTTGTTTTGTTCTAATTAATGTAGGATTTATATCATAAGTATGCTCAAAACCGTCCTTTAAAACCACCTTTTAAAACTTTTTGACGGAAACAGCAGAGATCTGACGCGGGGAAGAATCGCATCAACTGATGCGCCTTCTGAAAAGGCTGCGGCATTTGCCGCGCCTCTTCCAGGGGCTGCTTTCAGTTCTTGCACTTCTTCTTCTTCATCGAGTTTTTGCTCCTTTCGCCTTACATTTTCTTTCTTCATTCTTTTTCTCTTATTTCATCTAGTAGTTCTGAAATTAGTTTTTTTATATTCTTTTTCAACCTTTTACGGCTTAAATCCCTTATAATTCAATATTTGCGGGTTTTTGTCATCTTATTCCAACCCGGATTTAAAGGATTTTATTTCTCCATATCAAATCGGTTGAATTCGTCTTTTGTACATAATTTTCTTTATTTTCCAGTTTTTAATTCCGTTTTCAAATCTAAAGTTTCAATCTTTTTAAATCTGATATCGTAAACCGTCGTACTCTTTAATTCATTGTAATAATTCGTTTTAATCTGACTTATGACGACCTTTAGCATATGTAATCTGACTAAATCACTTATATTCGAGTCGTATACTAATAATCAATGTAAATTAACCAACGGACATTAACAAACCGCGAGTCTGACTTTCACAGTCAGAACCCAACTCGAGAACAGTCGCATAAACTGATGCGCCTCTTCCAGAGGACGCAGTTTATGCGGCGCCTGTTCTGGGTTGGCTTCTGCCTCTGACCTCTTCTTGCTTTGACGTAGGATATCTAATTAGGTTTTAATCGACTATTATTCTTATTATCACCATAATTCAACATATTTTCCATATAATTCACATTTTCCATATTTCCATATTTTCTATTTTATTTTTATTTCATTATTTTTATTTTCCTATTTTATTTTAATTTCCTTATTTAAATCAATTTCCAATTTCCTTATTTTTCCAATTTTCTAATTTTCCTTATTTCATTTGTTCTTTTCTTTTATTTCTAAAACTCTTTTGGGCATGTTTATGATGCAAATTCAAATATCAATTGTAATTTATTTCTTATTCCTTTGTAATATTTCTTATTATCTTGTATGATTTATTTTCTTGGTATTCACATGTAATTAATCTTACTTCCAACTTCGACCACATTGAGTGCTAAATTACGTGTTAACCGACATAGTCTAATCTCACATGCTAGGATTAATCTGTGGATGTTGCATTGCATGCATTATATCGACAACATATCGACTATGAATAATTTCCCTAATCATTAGTAGAGGCCGCTATCGAGGCGAGCGGGATTAGGTGTTCGATTAAAGAGCTTCTTAATACGTACCCTCACCCCTTACTCCAGATCTTTATTGAACATCCGTGTTCATAGTCATCCACGAGAGTCATTCTAGACATAGAATGCTAAGAGTAACGAGTTCTTAGTGTTCATGTCATTACTTTGTGTCTTGACATGACACGAGGTATTCGAACGGTTCCAATTTCCCATAAAAATTGGTGGCGACTCCATAACTGCATGCTTATTTCAATCGCTTCCGCGCGCGGCGCGGGTGGCCCATGTCCACAAAAGTTACTGTATTTTATGACCATGCAGCGCTGAGATACCTATTTTCTAGGAAAGAAGCCAAGCCAAGATTATTGCGATGGATACTCCTTCTGCAGGAGTTTGATTTGGAGATTAAAGACAAGAAAGGCGCTGAGAATTTGGTAGCTGATCATTTATCACGCCTACCATTGCATGAAGGGGGAGATTCTTCACCTATTGATGATTCTTTTCCTAATGATATTTTTTTGGTTATTTCTAATGTTGAAACACATTGGTATGCTGATTATGCTAATTTTATTGTAGGTGATTTATTACCTCCTGACTTGTCATATCAGCAGAGGAAGCGGTTCCTTCATGACATGAAGCAGTACTTCTGGGATGATCCTTATCTGTTTAAGGAATATGTTGATGGTCTTTACACACGGTGTATACCGCAGTGGGAGACTAAAGATATGCTAGAAGCATGCCATTCTTCCTCCTATGGTGGTCACCACGGTCCTAGGTGGCTAAGTGTAATACCCCGTAATTTAGTAAATGAGATATTAATAATTTATGTATTTTTAAATAATGAATTACAGCAATTATAATTAATAAATCAAAACAAGACGAGAAATATAGTAAAATAATAAACGAGTCGGGAAAGGAGATGGGCCGAGTAAATTGGAAGTGTAAATGGGCCAAGCTTGTGTAGTAGTTGTATAGCACATGGAGAATAATAATAATAATAATAATAATAATAGTAATCGTATTTCATATAATAATAATAAACGGCAATTACGTTATAATATTAATAGTAATAATAATAATAATAATAATAATAATATTCATAAAATAATAATGGTTAGTAATTAGTAGTTTCCTATTAGTTTCCTAAAAACGACCTTTTTATTAGTATAAAAACAAGGCCTGACCTACCTAATAGGTTTTTATTCACATATTGTACACATAAAGGGAGATTAAGGCATAAAGAAGGAAGAGAAAAGCAAAAGGATTAATTTTATTATCGCCTCAAGGTAATACTTTAAACCGTCTCATGTATACTCTTAGCTATGCTATAACTTGTAAACTAGACCACCATAGATCAGGCCGTAAGTACCGCTGTGACCTTGGATGACCAAGGATCACCGTTGACCTGATTTAACCACTGTTGACTGACGGGAGAGGGCGGTTTCAGGCGAGTTTCGAGGGGTGGTTGTGTTGGGGATTTTGTGTCGTTTTGAACCCTTATTCGGGACGTGACTCACCTGGGTTTAGTAGGGATGGGTCAGGGTGGTTGGGTCGACCATGGTGGTGGTTTTGGGGTGGCTATAGGCGGTGGTTCATGGGGTGGTGGCCGGAATTACGCGAAAACAGGGGAGGGATGCTTGTGTTATTGCCGCCGGTGAGGGGTTGTTGCAGGGGTGTTATTAATCGGTCGGGTTTGTGCTGGGGTTCATGGCATGTAAGGTGCATGATGGGTGGCTATCGTGGTGGCTGTTGGTGGTGGAGTTGGCGGGTTATGTGAGTTGTTGTTTGTGTTGTTTGTTGTTGGTCGTGGGTATTAGGGCGCGAGGTTGTGGCGGATTGGGGCAGTTGTAGCTAGTGGTTGGGGTGTGTCTGGGTTGTCGGTAGTGGGTGCTCCCGGTGGGGCCTGGTGGTGAGCTTGGTGGTGTCGGGTTTTGGTAGTTTAAACGGGTTCTAGGTATGGGTGTTGGTGACGGGTTTACTCGGGCTAAAGAGAGGGTTGTTCATGGTTACGTGGGTATTATATGTGGACGGGTTGACTTGTTGTTTAAGATGGGTTTTTGTTGCGTGACTCGGGTTTTGTATTTGAGTCGGGTTTTTAAGTATCGTAAACCTTTAATAATAATAATAATAATAAATAATTAAGTTGAATAATTAATATAATAAAAGGAATAAACAAATAAATAATTGAATTATAATATTTTGATTAGGTGACGATTGTGAAGAAATTATAATCGGGTTTGGATTGCTTTATTATTTGGATTGCTTGAGCTGCTTAATTGGAATCGCTTACCAGGTAGGGATAAATCCTACTCAACTCTTACTCGATAATATTTGGTTTATTGGATGGCTTATATTAAAGTGAATTGATCATATGAGAATTGTGTTGGTTGATATCATTGAAATTATTAGAAGGGAAAATTATATTGTATATGTTGGTTGATAATATCGTAATTGTTGGAAGGGTGAGTTATATTGATTTGTGTGATAATACTGATAAGGTGATTTGAATTGTTATCGTTGATTGTGAATGTGATTATTATGAAAAGCTGTGCGACAGTCAGTTGTACGTTGTTGAGGGAGTTTGTACACTGGGTGATGGTAATATGTACGTTGTGAGGGAGGGGTACTATTACATGATGGCGGTACGTTGTTAAGGGAGGGGTACCAAAGTAAAGTGAGCACGTTGTTAAGGGAGGTGTGCTAAGTAAATGAAAGGAGCACGTTGTCAGGGGGTTGTGCAATGTAAAAGGAAATTGGATTGCTTATCGTATGTTCTTGTTGTTAGTATTCGTGAACACCTGCGGTGAACCATAATGGGGAGCAGATTTGACAGGTACTAAAGATTAGCTGACTTGGGAGCTATAGGATGCGTGAGGACTGGGCCAATCTACCTAGAAGTCTAGACCACATAGATTATGAGATCATTTTATTTATTTCCGCTGCGAGTTGTAATTATTTTATATTAAGTTTTAGTTGGTGAAGTTGTAATAAACATGTAATCATTAAATTTTAATTTAAAGTACTTTGGTGAGTTGGTCTTTGTTATTCACTACCTCGGGAAACCGAGATGGTAACAGTTCTATTTATTTGGGAATGTCTAGCTAAAGGCTCCTGAATAAATGGGGTTGTTACACTAAGGTACTTCAGTCTGATTTTTATTGGCCATCCATGTTTAAAGATGCTAAAGATTTTGTTATAGCTTGTGATGCGTGTAAGCGGACGGGAAATATTTCAAGGAGACACGAGATGCCTCAGGTTGGCATTTTAGAGGTTGGAGTTTTCGATGTCTGGGGCATCGACTACCAAGGACCATTCCCGTCTAGCAAAGGCAACAGGTATATTCTGGTAGCTGTTGACTACATGTCCAAATGGGTAGAGGTCGACGCTTCCGTCCATTGTGATGCAAAGACTGTTATCCAACTTTTCAAAAAGTTAATCTTCCCTCGCTTTGGTGTCCCTCGAGTTGTCATCAGTGATGGAGGTATGCATTTTAAAGAAAAATAACTTACTGCTCTTCTATCCAAATATGGTGTTGAACATCGTAGAGGTTTGGGGTATCATCCTCGAACTAGTGGCCAGGTAAAAGTTTCCAATCGGGAACTTAAAGAAATCTTAGGTAAAGTTGTATCTAAATCACGAAAATACTGGAGTATAAAATTAGATGATACTTTGTGGGTATATAGAACTGCATATAAGACACCGATTGGTGCATCGTCGTATCGTTTAGTTTATGGTAAGTCTTGTCATTTGCCTGTGGAGCTAGAACATAAGGTATGGTGGGCAATTTGTGAGCTTAATTTTGATTCTAAACTGTGCGGTGAGAAACGTTTGTTGCAATTAGATGAGCTAGAGGAATTTAGGCTGAATGCCTATGACAGTGACCGCATCTATAAGAATAAGACCAAGAGATGGCATGAGAAGAGGATCATACCCGCGCGAGTTCCAAGTTGGGGAGAAGGTGCTACTGTTCAATGCCTGCCCCGTCTATTCCCTGGTAAGCTGAAGTCTAGGTGGAGAGGCCCTTATACGGTAACATTTATTTTCAAATGCGGGTCAGTTGAGCTAGAGAACTCTGCAAGAGAGAAATTTAAGGTAAATGGTCACCAAGTGAAGCATTTTTATGGGACCAATGACTTTGTTGGAGTGGTTGAGTTGCAGTACTTCGACCCCATTTCTGAGCCAGAAAATTGAGGTAACAAGGGTCGAGCGGAACCTTAAAAACCAGCGCTGACCTGGAGGCGACCCAGATTGTATACATTTTGTAATAAACTCTTTAATTCGTGTTTGTGTGCTTTTATTGCTTTCTAGTTTAGGATTATCTCACCAAGTGCTCTTGAAACTTTTGCGTGCGTTTTTGCCTATTGTGGACAATTTTGATGGATCTTTCAGGTATTACTTCAAGGCAGTACAAATTCGCAACTATTACGCGCAAAAAGGAGGAACCACGCTGCGTATATATGCGAAAAAAAAGTCGATTGACTGAATTGGATAGTCGATCGACTGAAATAAACAAACGGGATTTCGAAAAAAGTCGATCGACTAGAAGGAGTGGTCGATCGACTAAAACTCAGGCATAGTTTTTTGGAAAAAAAATTCGATCGACTAGAAGGAGTTGTCGAGTCGATCGACTAAAGTTAAGAGATGCCAGCGTGTTAAATTAAAAGAAAGGAGTTTATTACTCCTTTATTCATTTAATTAGCACAAAACAAAAGAAAAAAAAAACAAACGAAAGAGAGGACAAGCAGCATTAGCGGCGAACACTTCGTCCTCTTCATCCTCTCTTTTTCAGTTTTGCTTGCTTGTTTTTAGTGCTTTTTCCTCCTATTTTCCGTCTATTATTCACACAAGTAAGTTTCCTCTTCATCTAATTTTATTTCCCCTTTTGATTCAAAGTTTATAACCCTTTTCCCATCATTTTTTTTTCGAAATTAGGGTTTTAAAATTTGGGGGTTTTTTATTTTCATGTTTAAATCATTTGTGTCCTGCTTAATCTACCCTATTGATGTATCAAATAGTCAATTTCGAAATTAGGGTTAGTGTTCATGTCGATTTGGGGAAAACGCCATGAGACGAATTTGTGCGATCTGCTGCGATTCGTGCGAGTCTCATGAGGTTTTATAAACCATTAAATGCTAATTTAAAGTCTATTGTGTGATAATTTCAGAATGGATGGAGGCAAGAGGACACGGGCAGTTGGATGTAGGGCAGAGGCGCGCGAAACGGGCAGCAGAAGCGGTCAAGGTTCACAATTACCGATTACTGATTTGGTAATTCATGTGCCCATTAATAGTCTACCTGACATTGATAGTCTACATGACTATCCTGAGGTACACTTCACGACACAAGCTCAAAAAGACCATTTCATTCTGCTCACCCGTCTTAATAATACCCCAACGCGTTTTCTTGACCGAGAGAGTCTAGTTACTTTGGGGATTTATCAGTCAGTGTTTGACCTCTTGCATGGGACGGGTATCACGGAGTTAGCAACCATGCGAGAATATACTTATCTTGTACCAACCCTTGAGTTTTTTAGCTCCTTCCGCTACTATGAAAGAGACTATGACAGGGACCCAACCGAAAATTGTATTTATTTCCGTCTTTTTAACCAAGAATTTGCTATGTCTTTAGCCGCTTTTGGCGGCCACCTTGGTGTGCACAATGAGGGGGTACATACCGGCTATTTCGGATAACTTTGAGGGTCATAAGAGGGGTCAGTTTGTCCACCACCACCTTGTCTGTTTCCGGCTCCGGTTGGTCGGTAACACTATTTTTGGTCGGAAAGAGTCAAACAATGTCAACACTGATGAATTGGGAATTTTAGCTGGGTACTTGAACATTGATAGCGGTACTCCTTTTGTCCTAAACATTGCCTCTAGGACCGCCCATCATTTCCAGAGCATAGGGGATGAGAATTTATCTACTATTGTTTGTGGCGGGTTAGTTACTCATTTAGCCCACCGACTTTTTCCCGACTTCCCCCGAGGCATGCTGCCTCTAGCTCATGAGGATCCAGTCACTTTAGACAGTCTTTGCTTGATGAACATTCCTTACATGATGGACGTGATTTGGATTCTACCTGACTTTACGTGGAAAATCTCCACGGCACTTTCTGTGACCCTTCCTTGCTCCACTCTACCCCCACTTATCCCTCTCACTGAGGTTCGACGTGGAGCGCCTCGACCACAGACACCCTCTTACCTCTAGCATTACACTATGCCGAGGGCATCTACCGCTAGGTCGAGGCCGACTTCCCACACTGCTGGGGAAGTTGGCCGGTCTTCTGGAGCTCCATGTGACTCACCGCGTGCTTCTCCACTCACTGCACCCTCCACTACTGAGACTGAGACTCAGCCTGGACCACAGCCGGTATACCCGACTCACTTTATTTGTCCCCCTCCTTTTACGCCCTCACTGGTCATGGATCAGGCGGGGCAGGATTATCTTTTACTTGACATGTGCAGGCGTACAGCTAGGATGGAGCTGAACCAGGCCTTAGCCGGGTTCCCTGTGTACGGCCCCTACTCCCGTTCAGGATGGTTGCCACCACCTGGGTGGCCACATCCGTCTTACTACCGCTACCATGAGAGCGGCTACCCTGCCACTGCTGGCACTGCTACTATGGAGAAGGGCACGGTTGAGGTGTGGGAGAGGTATTGTGCTGAGCTTGCTTCATGCTCCCGAGAGAGGGAGGAGGAGGACGACTACCTTGAGGGCAACGATTAGTAGCAGCTGGCTACGATCTCCCCTTGTTGTTGGCTGGTTTGGGGAGTTCTATTGCGTGCCCTATTTTGTGAGTTCTCTCCCTTTTTCTACTTTACTTGTTTTTCATCTCGTTTTGCGTACCCCTTCTCCCATATATTTTGATGCTGCTGGTGTTTGCTGAACACAATGAGGGCATTGTGTGATTTAGTTTGCGGAGGGTATGCTTCTGTCTGTTTGCATTCATTTGCATTTTCTATTGCATTTCTGTTTGCATGTTTATTGCATTTTCGTATGCATTATTCTTTATTTTTCGGCTAAAAAAACCAAAAAATTGAAAATTTTTAAAAACAATTACAAAAACATTTTTTATTTTGTATTTTAGGTCGAGTCGGAATGGTTAGATAACAATGATGAAACCGCATCTATACTTTTATTTATAGCCCAAGCCTTGCTTTGCCATTGCCTTTCTTGTGTGGTTATTGCATAGTCTACGAGTTTGTGATCAACTTTTCTGAACGAATAGACTTGACTTAATATAGGCAACCTACTCAAATTTTCTATGGTATAGAGCTTAATAAACTGATGACATTCATGATTAGTTTCATTCTAGGATGAGAGTAGTACTCCTTATAAGACATGTAACATCAATTTGCATAAACATGATTTTTGTCTCTTAGTACCTGTATGCATTCAGGTTAGTGGCGATGTCACATGTGGAGAGGCATACTTTTTCTTCTTATTCTACCTTGAGCCTCACTTTAGCCAAATTGACTTGTTTTGACCTAATTGTTAACCACATTCCTATATAGCCTACCCTAGTCAAGCTAGTACGGTTAATATTTTTGGGTACGTGTGTATTTGTCGATCTTGGCATTTCTTTTTGTACTGAAGGGTCTGAGATAAAGGAAATGGAAGTGATGTGACTCTTAATTGCGCACATTTAGTCCCCTAATTGAACCTATTTTGCATACTAATATAGCATTTCATGGCCATTTTATCCGTCAATTCCTTCCTATTTTGATTTCCTATTGCATTTTATATGTCTTGTAGGAAAGGCGATAATGAGGCAGAATTCCCGTCTCTCGCGCATACTCGGAAGCTTGTTGACGATCTTGGATGGACTAGTATGAAGAGGAGGCAAGAATGATGACCAAGGATGAAGGAATAAAGAGTATATATGAGGATCATAGGCTTAAAAGTAAGGAGATGGAATCCTGTCCCAATCCGAGCGGATTCCCTCACAGGACGAGCGTCCCGAGCTTTGGATCCGAGCGAGCCGACGCCAGGATGGTGTCACTCCTATGCTCTTGTTCCATATTATCTGAGGAGTAGTTTTTTGTGTTTTGGTGCGTGAGTTTTATGCCCGTTTTGGGCATCGTTTCATCTTTTACGGTTGGGTACGGTTGTTGAGCGGGATTTGTTTACTATTGGTTTCGTTTGGTGCTAGCTTGGCTCTTACCTCCACATTTCCAAAATGTTTTTGCCCCTTCTTACCCAATCACCTCACTTCACCATATTTGTAAGTCCTCGGCATGTGACTTGGTCCTGTTTGGTTGGAATGCATATGTACGGCCGGTAGAGATAACTATCATGTTCGACTGCATGCATGTTCTTATAGGTCGCAGTTAGGTGAATGTCTTATTTCCTTCTTGTCTTACAATAAAATAATCTCACCATGTTCTTTAACGATTGATGAGCGATCCGTGAGAGTCCGATATACACGAATCTAGCAAGGTCGAAGGTTCAATAGCTGTTTCATTAGTATAACTCGTTTGCAGTTGATTTTGTACATTGGTTTTGGCCACTTGCATTAAATTGGTTTGGGCGTATGAAGCGTAGTTAGCTCTGAGCTTGTATGTCAATCCATTAGTTTTTTCTGTCTTTAGTCTTTGCTGCTTGGGGATAAGCAAGGATTTGGTTTGGGGAGGTTTGATGCGTGCCCATTTCATACAAAAATTATGTTCATTTGCACGCATTTCTAGGCTATTTTGAGTAGCGTAAGCTACTATCCTCCCAGGAATTTGCTACTTTCTGTTGTTTTGCATTTAATGCAGATTTGAACCCGAAGAAGTGTAAAAGAGCCAAAACCCGTCCCTGAAGTCGCATTATGGATACTAGTGAAGCTGAGCTCGGGAGAATCACGTTGGAGTGCGTGAAGACATGAGGAAGCGTGCTAAAGTAAGGAATGGACGCTGCTGGATTTCAAGAAAAGTCGCTCGACAACTGCTTATGGTCGATCGACTGGCTGCGCTTGAAGAAAAATTTGATCGACATAAAATGATGGTCGATCGACTTGTTTGCTCAGAGGATTAGTCGATCGATAACTTTGCTTGGTCGATCGACTATTTTGCTTATCAGGCCGTGTTGATTTAACTTATTAATTCGGCCAATTAGCTGTTTAATTTTTAAATCTCAGCTATCTCTATATAAAGCAAAAAAGAGAATAATTTTAGGTCATCTTTACTTTTTTCTAAAAGACACGGTACATGTTATATTTGCTCTAGTATTTTCGGATTGCGAAACTTGTAATTTCTCTTCCTTATTCCGGTAATTATTTAACCTTCGTTCTTCAAGTTCTTATTTGTTTTAATCTTTTCGTTCTTCTTTATTAGTTGCGAGTTTATGCTAGATCGTTATTTATATTTCGTAATTATGTTTAGTTTAATTTCCATTATTATTGTTGAGTTTATTATTACAGCTATGCGTAGCTAATTCCTTTATGCTAGGATTTAGGGGATCCATGGTTGTGAGACGGTTTTAATCGGGATATTATATCTAGAATACTTATATGTTTGAATTGTTAATCGTAGTAATTAATCTTAATTAATTAGTTGAATGCATGCGACTAGTTACTTAACCTGGTAAACTCCGACCTAGATCGAGAGATTGGAGTGAGTGAGACCTGCTACGAACAATAGAATACCTTAAATAGATCGAGAGCATATTAGAAGGTTTCTAGGGTGATTAGCGGACCGAGAGGACCTTATCACTACCCTTCAGACCATAATTTGACTAATCTTTAACCCTACCTTTGACCGTTGTTAGACCATGGTGAACCGACAACCCTAGCTATCTCCCCTTATATTTTTAGACTCGTTCACTACTCTTTATTTCTCTACTTTTCGCTACATTAGTTTAGTAATCAAACCAATCAAACTCCCAGATTTGTTACTTAAACAGAATCATAATTAGCAGATAGAACATGTTTGTCTCCCTGTGGATTCAATCCCGACTACCTCTACTGCATTAGTTTAGGCCGGTTGGTTTATTTTTTATAGGTTTGCAATTTAGCCTGTCAATCTGCTACTTGTGTCAATTTGTGGAGATTGCATTCCAGGTAGGGTTTCCCTACTCAGTTATTGTATACATGATATTAAGATGGTTGTTGGCTGTGGCATATGATTATATCGTAATTGATCTTGATATTGTTGATATTTTAATTGGTTGTTGTTGATTGTCTGTGGTTCGCGAGGTGCGCCCTCGGCTGCGTGGAGTCACTTTCGTGAGTGGCTTCACGCCCTTGATTCTCCCCTTGTGGTTCCCGTCACAAGGGGGGATGTCCACATGAAGGAACATGGGTTGATCGCTCGATGGAGAAGAGCGGGGCTTAGGTTGAAACGGATGCGGTTCCCCACTGGCGGAGTGGATTACTGGTTGCGACTGGAAATCTAGCAGGGCTAGACATTCAGGCTAGCCAGATGATTGATGATGTGACGGTGTTGGAGGATTGTGACTGTGTACTTGTTATTGTATTATCTTATATTGTGAATGCAGTAACTGACTCCGTTTAATTTTTTTAAAAACTGTGGTGATCCATTCGGGGATGGTGAGCAGTTGTTGAGCAGGTATGAGTTGGATATTGAGGGTTAGCTGGGGATGAGTCTGGTAGAAATATTAATCTCATTGATATACATATTCATATATGTAATAATTTATTTAGTCATAAAATAAATGCTAGATCTTATGCATGCAAACAAAAACAAGATAAGAGAAGAAATCATCAATCTTACTATGTGATTTCGGATTAAATGGCACCAACAAATTCACCTATTTGTTAGTTCTTGAGCTTTCCTTAAAATGGATGAACAAGGTTCAAATTAGAACCTCTCCCAAAAGCATATACCCAAAGAAATCTCTTAATAACTTATATATTTATGAACTAGTAAAAATATAAGTTTTACTTAAAATATGACACAAAATATTAATTTTTTTCTCTTGTAATTTTCGGCCAAGAGAGGAAGAATTTGAGAGATTTTTATTTCTCTAAGTTTTCACAATTGTAGAGAGAAATTACTATTTTCTTACACTAGAAAATGTATGTTGAAGTTGTGAATAAAATTAGAGGAAAAACTCTCACTTTTCCTCTTGGAAAAACCGGTGGGGTGGGGGAAGGGTGTCCAATGCATGAACTTGTTTTTCTACCCAAGAAAGATAGGCATACAAGGCTAGTCATTAGGGTTAATTATCATGTTCCTATTTAAAATAAAAACACAATATTAATCCTAACCCCTTCCCTTATTTCGGTACAGATAAGATAAAATGGGTAGTCCATTTTATTTTGTCATTTGTCAATTGTGACATATGTGATATGTTACTTGACATGTGAAATTGTAATGTATTTTTAACATATTAAAAATCAACATACTCATAAAATATGTCATATAAAATATTGACTAGTAATTCGTAATTACTTGTACCAAAACGGTTTATCAAATTATAAATTACAACGTCTTGTATTTATAATAAATTATCATTCAATTTCAATTGTTTCGTAAACAATAATTTTATCTAAGTGATAAAACAATTCGATTACTTAGACCGTATCCAATTTAATCGAATTATAATAAGACACGTTAATCTTACTCACAAAACATCCGTCAATTTTAAGCAATTTAATTAACTCGTATCGGCATACGATTAATTAAATAATCAATTAAGAGTATTTCCCTATAGGTATGACCTAAGGGGATCAACTGATCACCACCGTCACACGACGCAATGTCAAACTCTAGTCACCAATCATTACCGATATGTGTGGACCAGTTGACTGTAAAATATTACATCCCACATGTATTCTTAAAATGAGATTTAAACATGTGATCATCATGATCGACAGTTGTGATCGCATTATTGTCGGAGGAAACATATTCCAACAATCTCCCATTTGTCCTCGACAAGTGTGCGTCACCAATTCTCTTGTTCTATTACTATCTCCCACTCAATGCAAGGTGTCTTTCAGGTCGTACTTGCAAGTGATCATATCGAGAGTGGTTTCCTCAATCTGGAGAATAACTGATTGACCGAAATTATCTACCATAGATACCTTCCGAGCGTGGCCACGCATTTCCAGTTCATTACTCCTCGAGTGGCCCTGAGATATTGTTATAACCCTGACAAGGGGTGGACAATTTCTATCGCACTTATTCCCTTCGACTAGCCACAGCCATCATAACCCAAAATATGCCCATTTGAACCCATTTACGAAGGTCGTAGTAACATAAATCAAAGTTAATCTGAAACTGTGCCACCTTAGGCGAACAGTCTTTAGTCAAAAGAATGGACTCATTAGAATACTATAGTAGCTCTCGCCACGACCAGGCTATATAAATTTGCCAGAACTCTATAAGCGGTCATTAGACCGACAAAGTGTTCCTAACAGTCTGCCTATGTGATCGAATAGTCATTCTCATATGACTCTATGGCACTTGAACTTGCCATCAATCGCATCACACTCTAGTCACTTCGAGACGTCACCTCATACAAGTGACTATGGGCGATTACTATGTCAATTTAGTTCACTTTAATGGGGTTCAATCTTGTCTCTACAACCCATTTGAATATGACAAAGTAATGGAAAAATAAAAGACAAATGTGATTATGCATATGATCAAATAAAACAACTCTTTTATTTCATATCAAAATCTAACATAAACTGGCATGCGTTTAAGTCCCATGGACGCAACATGTCCATCATGCTTAGCCTGCGATAAGGGCTTGGTGAGCAGATCAGCCATGTTATCATCCGTCCCAACCTTACATATCGCAATTTCTTTTATTTCTATGAAAACTCTAATTACATGATATTTTCTAAGTACATGTCTAGATCTATTACTAGACTTTGGCTCTTTGGCTTGGAAGATCGTCCCACTATTATCACAATAGAGAGTGATGGGATAATTGGCGGTAGGTACTACTCTTAGACCTTCCGTGAATTGCCTGATCCACACAGCTTCCTTAGCAGCTTCTGATGCTGCAATGTACTCAGCCTCCGTTGTTGAATCTGCAGTCACAGCTTCCGTGAAGCTTCTCCAGCTAGCAGCACCACCATTGAGCATGAAAACGAAACCAGCTTGTGATTTCATGTCATCTATATCCGTTTGAAAACTTGAGTCCGTGTAACCTGACACGGCTATCGCAACCCTATCAAAGATAAAACCTAACGGTCTCAACTAAAATATAGCAGAGGCAGTCGAGTATCGAATCCACAGGGAGGTAACGTAATTATAGTTGTTTATTTCTAATCCTATGGTAACAATGGGGGGGTTTGTTTGAAATCGGTTCTAAACTACGAAGTTCGAAGGGAGGAGAAATTAAAGTAAAGAGCAGTAAAAGCAATAAAATATGATTAAAACTATCAAGAGGAGAGGGATATGTCGGGAATTCGGTTCACTACGGTAGTCCTGTGACTCAGCTGTAAACGATTCAGACGAACTAATGTGATACGGATGTTAAAAGGTCCTTTCGGTCCACTTTTTATCCTAAAATACCACTAACTTAACTTTCGTCCTCATTAGGGTAGTCTACTGTTTATAGCATGCCTATTTAGTCCAATCTTTCGATCGAGGATTAATTTTAGCCAGATTAATGGGTGACATAGAAGCGTGCACTCAACTAGGTCGGGAATTACAGTTAAATTGCTATAGTGACAGAGTCTCGTAATTAATTCATCTAATTCGTTCACTACATCGTCACATTTCTACCGCAGACCCCCTAATCCCAACATGAAAGAGTTTAGCTACTCATATTCTTAATTAAACTAACAGTAATTAAGGTTCCAGCAGAAAACATAATGAATAAACAATAAATTGCAATGATGGAAATTAGGGCAGAAGAAATAATAACACAAACAAGAAATTTATGCAAACAAAAGATTATTATTAATAAGGGAAGAGAAGGAATTACAATCAATGCGAATCCGGCGTAAAGAACAACTGAATCCGAGCAATAATAACCCCAAAGTAAAGTAACAGTGAAGAAGAATAAGAGTTACATAGTAAAGTTCTACAGTGAAAGCTAGAGTAAAAGGTAGATAAAAAGATAGATATTAACCTAATTAACATAGGTTTAAATAGAAAAAGTAACTAAGGCTTGCGAAATAAAACATCACACGGACTGATTAAAAGCCCATAATGACGAAACCAGTCAATCGAGTGGATTAAAACCACTCGATCGACCAACACTCCAGCAAAAGTTACTCGATCGACGAAGAAGTCACTCGATCGAGTAGATGGTCCTTGTGCAGCTTAGTGATCGAGTGAAATGTTACTCGATCGACCATCAAGGCATATGAAAACCACTCGATCGAGTGTTAGAGGGTGTGAAAACTACTCGATCGAGTGACTAGACTTCATTTCAGCTCACGTCTGCGTCTAAGTGCCTCGTAATGCGTGCCACGACGCTTTCAAATGCAGTACCTCATTCTGGGACAATCCCGTCTTCTCTAAATGCATGCAAAAAGGACGAAAAGGAGTATGGTTCCACTACTTTCGCGATTATTCCTACAAAAAGGACAAAATACACCAAAGTAGCCAATTCGGGGCAAAATACCATAAAAACAGTATAGAAATGCATAGAAATACGTGCTGAAATAGGCTAAAAAGACTATACATTAGGCACGTATCAAATCTCCCCAAACCAAACCTTTACTCGCCCTCGAGTAAACTCAAAACTAAACTAATGGAACGGAAATGATAACTCAGAGCTAGCTTAACTTTTCTACTTGAACCAATTTAATGCAACAAAAATCAACAGTTTAAGCCAAGCAGTCAATACGCAAACGAATTATAAGCTGTTCAGAAATAAAGCTGACCTTTCGACCTTGCAAGACCAAAAAAAACTGGACTCTCTCGTGGTCACTCTTCTCTCATGAAGCAAAGGGCAAATGTTGTATGTAAAAGAGAGAAGAAAAGACAGTCACTCACCTAACTGCGACCTACATAACATGCATGCAACAAAAATAAAAGTCAATTCAAGTACTAATGCACAAATTCCAACCGATAATGTCCGTCACAGCCGAGGGTTTGCAAATAATATGGGAATAGTGAGGTTCAGGTGAGAAAAGGCAAAACAAGTTATGGAAATGTGGAGGTAAAAGCGTCAAGCTAGTTCCTAACAAGACCATAATGAAACCATCGGGATCTCAACTGACTGAAAAACTAAGTACAAGTGCCCTTCACTTGGCACAAAACTCACTAGACTCAAAGCACAATCTCCTCAAAAAAATATGGGATAGAACGGAGGAGTCAGACGGTCACAAACTTCCCTTTTAAAAACACCGTCTGAAACAACTAACTGGAACAAACAATCCTTTTCGATTGTACGTCTTCGAACATCTTCTCAACTCTGACAAGAGGGCACAACTGTTTTCACATTCTTCTTTTCCTTTTTTCTTTTTCTTACGTTTCAGCCCCGTTTTTTTTTTTTTTTTTTTCTGTTTTTCATTTTTTTTTCTTCCTCCTTCCTCTATACTTACACCAACTCCATACACAAGAGACACGGACCAAAATGCAGTGGAAAACATACCACAAAAGAACATACTAACTAGCTTGACTAGGCAGGCTTAGTTTGGAATGTAGCTAATGGGTCGAAAAGGCAAGTTTTGGCTAATGTGGAGCTAAATGGGTGAAAGATATAAAGAAAGGGGAATTTGCAAGACCCTCCCTGCATGTGACACCAACCACAAACCCGAATATGTGCATTTGACGAGAAATTGAATGTCATAAATGTGCAAAAGAGATGAACATGCTATGCAAGAAGTACTACTCTCAAAATTCCTAATAAACTGGTCATAAATGGCACCAGTTATGGCTCTAAAAACTCAGAATTTTTAAGTAGTTTGCCAGTTTATAGGTCAAGTCTAAACAATAATAAAACATATTTGAACAGAAATTCGTAGATTATGCGTATGACAAAGCTAATAACAATCAATAAAAGTGCAAGGCTCAAGTAAATTGACAAGCTATAGTGCAATTTGATCACGGAAATCTACCGTTCCGACTCAACCTATATGCAAAAATAAACGTGAAATTTTTTGAATTTTTGAAATTTTCTAATTTTTTTTGGATTTTTGATGGAAAATAAAGAACAATGCAAGCTAAAAAGTAAACGTGAATGCAAAACAAATGCAGATGCAGACTCAAAAGGATGCAATACCCTCCCCAAACCAAAACGGACAACGCCCTCGTTGTCCTCCAGCATACACCAGCAGAAATATGGGGGAACGGGAATATACAACCAACAAAATAAAAATAAAGGAGACTAAATAAAAAGAAAAAGAGTTACATACAAAAAACGAACTTCCCCAAACCAGCCAGAAAACTGGGGAAGTGAGTAGACCAGTAGCTACTCGTCGTCGTCGTCGTCATCTCCATCTCCCTCCCCCCGGTACAACGGGTCTCTCACCTCCTCTCTCCTCGCCCGCTCCTCAGCGCGAGCTCTCTCCACCGCCACCTCTGGGTCCTCGCTCTTCTCCTCGTCCTCTGACACCGGGTACCCCTCAGCGGGGAACTGGAAGAAGGAAGGGTGTGGCCAACCTTCGGGGATCGGTCTGTGTCTCCGCAAGTGGTACTCGTACAGAGGGTGTAGAGTCAAAGCTAAGTCCCTCTCCATACGAGCCTGACGCTCTGCAAGCTCAATCAACAGACCGTAAACTGCGCCCCCTTGGTCCTGGACCGCGGGCGCTACAAAGGGAGGAGGTAGTCTAAAAGTAGCCGGAAAGGCCGGCTCAGTCTGAGTCTGGGTCTGGTCAGTGGAAGGTGGGGTAGGAGTAGGAGTAGGAGTAACAGTGGGAGTAGGGGTCGGATCAGGAGTAGCCGTGGAAGGCTGGGTACTCCCTGCAGGTGTAGACCCCTCTCCAGTCTCAACGCGCCGCTTTTTAGCGGCGGGCTCATCGGGGGATGGACGAGGCGGAAGATGAAGTAAGGGCAAGGCAGGCAGACGGTGGCCCTTTGGCACAGTAGGTAAGGGCTCAGGACGGGGGATGGACGAGGCAGAAGGTGAAGTAAGGGCAAGGCAGGCAGACGGTGGCCCTTTGGCACAGTAGGTAAGGGCTCAGGACGAGGGAGACTGTCGCAAGGTAAGTCAACAGACAAGGAGCCGTCAATCTTCCAAGTCTGGTAGTCTGGGGTAAGCCAATGCTGAGCAAGCATGGCAGGCAGACTCAGTGACCTCTCTCCCCGGAGGTACTGGAAGTCACGAGGCCAAGGGGAGAAAAGGCGATGGGCAAGAATGGTGGCTATGCCACCGCAGGCAATGGTTCCCGTCTCCTTCTTCCCCTGGTCGTGGAGGTACTGGGCGGTGAGGTAGGCAATGTTGAAGGTAAAAGGACCCTCACAATCGACATTCGGTAACCGCCCAGGATGGAGAGCTCGCGGTTCGTGATGTTATTCGGCTCCTTTCGGCCGAAAATAGAGCTCCCCATGAGTCTGAGAAAACAACGAACGGGGGGATGGTGGACCTGGTGGAGCTTTCGCTCCTGAAAGTGGGTTTGGACCAAGCACCGCCAAACCTGTTTGTAAACCTTCCTCGAGTCTGACGTCACACCCGAGGAGGTAAGGTCTAGCAACCTACCAAACTCAGCCAGGGGCATCAGAAAGGTCCGGTTAAATAACCGGAAAGAGACTGACGAGTAGTCGGGGTCAGTAGCGTATGCCCCTGAGGATTTGTCTAAAAATCGGGAAGGCATATGTTCACACTTCAGCAGGTTATAAAATTTATCGCGATGTAAAGCATTGACGAATAATACTTGCGGGTAGTCCGGGTGAGAGTCCAGGGAAGTGTCCCCTCGGACAGTAACTGTCTCTGAAGTAGGCGGGTCGGCAGCTGAAGTAGAAGCAGAAGCGGGGGTGGCAGCTGTGGAAGGGCTAGCTGTGGTGGAGGTAGAAGTAGCTGGAGCTGGTGTAGCTTTGACTAGTCTACGACCCCGGCCTCCGTCTCTGGAACGCAAAGCGGCGGCCCGCTCTCGGACTGTGTAAGGAACTAAAGCAGCTCTGAAGGCAGCTGAGGCTTCTAGTGAGTGTGCCACAGGTGTAGAAGTGGTGGCTGGAGTAGCCTGAACTGAGCTCCCAGCTGAGCTGACTGGAGCGTAAACTGTCCCTGCAGCTGAAACAAGGAAGACTGGGGCTGCAGTGGTGACTAAAGTGGAGCTAGTGGCAACAGCAGGGGCCACTGACTCGCTCAAAGACGGGCTGGAGGAAGTACTGGTGGAGGGTAAAGTACTAGACTCCATCCTGCAACATGGTAAAGGGCATGATAAGAAAAACGACTGCTAATCGTGGCTAAAACAACACGTTAACCAGCATGTGACAGCACGTAAAGGCCCTATCAGTCGAGAAATTCGACTTTCAGCAGATAAAATCCAACAATTCCTCTGAAAAAATCGAAATAGCAGTACGTGAATGGTGATAATGTGACAACGTAATGACTGCTAATGGAGGCTAAAACAGCGTGAAAACCGCAAATGGAAGCATGTAAGACTCCTAGCAATAAAATTCCGACTCACAAGACAAGATTTCCCAAAGAATTTACAAAGAAGTAATGGCGATAGGGGACGGAAAATGCGATTAACAACAAAGAAAGAAATAAGAAAGGACTGAGGTTAAACAAAACAAGGCAGCATAAAGACCGTCTGACAGTCGAAAAAAATTCGACTTAGGAGCCCTAATCGCGGAAATCTCGCGAAAATTTCGAATTAAGAAAGCAACAACAGCAAGGAATTGGGATAAGATCATCAAGCAGCTAAATAAGGGCATATAAAAGCAATTAAGTCGAAAAATTCGACTGAACATGGATTTTCGAAACCCTAAATTACTTCTACCTCATAAAATTCGAAATAATTGAAATTAAAATGCAAGAGGAATGAAGAAACACTTACTTGATGATAGACGACCTACAAATGCAAATAATCTTCAAGAATTAAGCAAAAACAAACGATTTTTCAGTCGAAAAACCGCAACCCTAAATCCCTTTTTAAAACCGCGAAAATGGACACAAATAGGGATGAAATTAAGGGGCTTTTGAAGATCAAAATGCAAGCAATGAAATGTAGGTGACGGATTTGGTGATTTGGGCAAGAAAATGGGGATTTGGGGAAGAAATCAATCGCACAAAAAGGGAGTGTTAGTCGAAATTTAGGGATGAAATGAAATAGAAAATGAAATAAAGAGTTTAAGTTAGAAAACTCCCGTGTCATGTTCATTTCCACTCGATCGAGTGGTTTTAAACTACTCGATCAAGGGCTTTTGATGGTCCATCTGTTGGTCGAGTAAAAAGATGCTCGATCGACCAATCCTCCTTTTTGCTTCACTCGATCGAGTAGATAAACTACTCGATCGAACATATTTCCACTCGATCGAGTACAGATCGAGGACTTTTCTTTCGTAGGCTCTTGAATTTTCGTCTTTTCTTCCTTGAATTGCGTGAGACTTCCCCAAACCTGCATAAAAACACATCCAAGAGTTTCCCAAAATACCAAATACGTAAAAACACAGTCTATAGTCTTACGTCTATGCTAAAAATTGTCTAAAACTAATTGTCCTAATTAAAACGCAATAAAACAAAGTCAAAAGAAATTCAAAAATTGTCTATTACAAGGTGTTACACGGGGCATTTCCCCGTTTAATTCCCATCAAATTTCAAGCCCCTTCGTGGGCTTCGATCGAGGACGTCACCTCGAAACGCCGACTCGTCCTCTTCATCTTCCATGAGCTTGAATTATCCTTTGAAACAGTAGGAGGAATGTAATTCCAATCTATGTAGGTTCGAACTTGCTTCGTCCTTGCTCCTCTGTCATCTTCTTTGGCATCCTTGCTTCCAATTTGATTGATAATGGTTGCACCATGTCCCTTGACAGCCCCATCCTTGCTTTCATCTGTACCTGCAGTAAGGAAAACAGACGAACTTTCCTCCTTTTTGCTCTCAATCTGAGGCGGAGGGTTAACAATAGCGGCACAATTCTCCAAATTTTCATTTGGAGTGTCAATAATAGGAACAATAGAAGAGAGAGCATTGCAAGGCTGGGCTTGCATGGGAGCTCTCAGGAACTTGGACTGATGAAAAATCAGCTCCTCATCCCCTACCTGAAAGGTCAAAGTCTTCCCCCCGACGTCTATTACTGCACGGGCAGTGGACAAAAATGGTCTCCCTAAAATGATAGGGGTGTGTGCATCTTCGGGGATGTCTAAGACGACAAAATCAACGGGAATAAAGAACTTCCCGATCTGAACAGGTACGTCTTCTACTATACCTAATGGCCGTGATAGACTACGGTCGGCCATCTGGACAGTCATGTTGGTGCAACTCAGTTTTGTCAAACCAAGTCTCTTAGCCAGAGACAAAGGTAAGACACTTACGCTAGCGCCTAAATCGCATAGCGCATTATCAATCAATTGCATACCGATATGACACGGAATCGAAAAACTACCCGGGTCCGATTGCTTAGGGGTAACTTATTTTGAAATAGGGTGACCCCACCTCGACAAAGCTACGGTCTCACTTTGTCATTAATAGTCCTTCTTACGTGCTAAAATTTCTTTCATAAATTTTAAATAAGAGGGTACCTTAGTCAGCAATTCAGTGAACGGCACGGAGACTTCCAAGCTCTTCAAAAGTTCGACAAATTTGCCAAACTGTTGATTAACTTTGTTATTCTGCAGCCGCCTCGGGAAGGGAACCATGATTGGTATCTCGAGTCCCTTGTTTCTCTCTTCAAAAGTGTCTTCCGGAGCAAGTTCAGTATCCTTTGGGCGCTTCTTACCTCTCGAACGAGGTCTTTCCGGTGATTTCTCGCTTAAACGAGCACTAGCAGGCTCTCGTATAAGCTTCCCGTCATCAATACCACTCGATCGAACAACTGCTTCACTCGATCGAGCTGTTTCTTCTTCAACAGCAGTCGATCGAGTAAAGTTTCTACTCGATCGACCAATCTCATTATATGCTTCACTCGATCGAGTAGGAATTCTACTCGATCGACCAGTTTGTTCCTCTTGTTCACTCGATCGAGTGGAAAAATCACTCGATCGACCACTATCATCCTCACCCCGCTCTCGATCGAACACCGCCTTGATCGATCGAGTAGTTCCTTTGTCGTGAGCCCTTTTTCTCGACAAGATAATCGTTCACCATCAATAATGGCCTCCCTAGGGTCTGATTTTTGCACTTCTGGTCCCTCATAAGAAAGACCGCTTCTCAATTCTATCAGATTTACCGTCTCATGTGGATTCTTTTCATTTTGAGTCGGTAGATGACCCGGCTTTCTCGAGGATTGATTTGCAGCAAGTTGGGCAACTTGAGTCTCAAGTGCCTTAAATGACGCGTCTTCTGTTGATTTTGTTGATCGTTTAGCTGCAAGTGCTTTGTAATGGTCTGTAACATGGACTTAAGCTCACCCATTTCACTCACCCCACTAGAAGACGATGCACCTTGGTTAGGAGGGTTGAAAGAAGGAGGCTTCTGATAGCCCTGTTGATTCTTGTGTGGAGGAATATACGGCTGATGCGGAGGGGCAGTGGGATTGAGTACATTCTGACTACTCCACCTCAAATTGGGGTGGACATTCAGCTCGTAGTAACTGTTGTTCTGCCTGTAGTGTTGAAAGGCAGCGTAAGACTCATAGGAGTTGGGACAATGATCTGAGACATGTCCCTCTCCCCCATATCTTCTACAGACGAAAGGGCCGTCTGTCATAGCATTAACCTGGTACATTCCCCCCCTTGGAGGCTCCTCCTAACTCATACTTGTCAAACCTTGCAGTAAGAGCTTCAAGTGCAGGCGACGAGAAGAAGATTCAAAGAGCTCTTCTTTGATTTCCTCTCGAGTTGCCATATTCAGCCTTATGGATGGCCGATCATCTATGATTTTCCACCCTTGGTTGCTCCCAAATTTTCAAAAATCGGCCATTGGTCGCAACATCCAAAATAGCCCTCTGATCGTCATACAGACCATTATAGAAATGATTGCACAAGCTCCATTTTTCGAAACCATGGTGCGGTATGGTACACACTAGCTTCTTAAATTGAACCCATGCTTCGTGAAAGTTCTCGTCAGGCCCTTGTTTGAAGCTCGTTATCTGAGCTCTAATGGCAATAGTCCTCGATGCAGAAAAGTACTTCTTATAGAACGCTAAAGCCGTGAATTCCAAATCGGTTATACCATGAGCAAATTTCTGGTCTAAATCCCTATACCACTCCCTCGCAAAGATCGCGGAGTGAGAAGATAAACATGGTTTCTTTTATCCGATCCGCTGTCACGCCAGCAGGTGGGGGTATGGAGCAGCACTAATCAATAAAAGTCTCCATGTGCTTCGCCGCATCTTCATTTGCAGCTCCACCGAACTGATTCTTCTCAACCATATTAAGGTAAGAAGGTTTCGGCTCGAATTTCCTGGCTTCCCCTGGTAGCTCGAACCCCTTGTAAAGATCCTCACTGTGGGTTCGAATGACCGCAATGGTCGCTTCTTCGGCCATTTCGGGAAAGTCTGGAAAAATAACGGTTTCAACTGATGAATTGGAAACTGGAGAAGACGGTGGATTGTCCTCGAACAGTTCGTTCTCGTAATAGTTGGAATGAGAACTAGACTCTTCCTCTAACTGTTGATCTTGAAACAGTCTCCTCTTTACGTGCAAGGATCTTTCAATCTCAGGATTGAATGGTAGTAGTGGACCACCCTGCGACCTGCGCATAAGAAGAAACTACAACAGAAAATAAGAATAGTCTAAGGAACGGGTGTCCCTTAGACTGAAAAGGACTAAAAATAAAGCAACTAATAAATTGAACAATTGCCTCCCCGGCAACGGCGCCAAAATTTGACACGACTATCGCAACCCTATCAAAGATAAAACCTAACAGTCTCAACTAAAATGTAGCAGGGGCAGTCGAGTATCGAATCCACAGGGAGGTAACGTAATTATAGCTGTCTATTTCTAATCCTATGGTAACAATGGGGGGGTTTGTTTGAAATCGGTTCTAAACTACGAAGTTCGAAGGGAGGAGAAATTAAAGTAAAGAGTAGTAAAAGCAATAAAATATGATTAAAACTATCAAGAGGAGAGGGACATGTCGGGAATTCGGTTCACTACGGTAGTCCTGTGACTCAGCTGTAAACGATTCAGACGAACTAATGTGAGACGGATGTTAAAAGGTCCTTTCGGTCCACTTTCTATCCTAAAATACCACTAACTTAACTTTCGTCCTCATTAGGGTAGTCTACTGTTTATAGCAGGCCTATTTAGTCCAATCTTTCGATCCAGGATTAATTTTAGCCGATTAATGGGTGACATAGAAGCGTGCACTCAACTAGGTCGAATTACGCTTAAATTGCTATAGTGACAGAGTCTCGTAATTAATTCATCTAATTCGCTTCACTACATCGTCACATTTCTACCGCAGCACTCTAATCCCAACATGAAAGAGTTTAGCTACTCATATTCTTAATTAAACTAACAGCAATTAAGGTTCCAGCAGAAAACATAATGAATAAACAATAAATTGCAATGATGGAAATTAGGGCAGAAGAAATAATAACACAAACAAGAAATTTAAGCAAACAAAAGATTATTATCAATAAGGGAAGAGAAGGAATTACAATCAATGCGAATCCGGTGTAAAGAACAACTGAATCCGAGCAATAATAACCCCAAAGTAAAGTAACAGTGAAGAAGAATAAGAGTTACGTAGTAAAGTTCTACAGTGAAAGCTAGAGTAAAAGGTAGATAAAAAGATAGATATTAACCTAATTAACATAGGTTTAAATAGAAAAAGTAACTAAGGCTTGCGAAATAAAACATCACACGGACTGATTAAAAGTCCATAATGACGAAACCAGTCGATCGAGTGGATTAAAACCACTCGATCGACCAACTCTCCAGCAAAAGTTACTCGATCGACCAAGAAGTCACTCGATCGAGTAGATGGTCCTTGTGCAGCTTAGTGATCGAGTGAAATGTTACTCGATCGACCATCAAGGCATATGAAAACCACTCGATCGAGTGTCAGAGGGTGTGAAAACAACTCGATCGAGTGACTAGACTTCATTTCAGCTCACGTCTGCGTCTAAGTGCCTCGTAATGTGTGCCACGACGCTTCCAAATGCAGTACCTCATTCTGGGACAATCCCGTCTCCTCTAAATGCATGCAAAAAGGACGAAAAGGAGTATGGTTCCACTACTTTCGCGATTATTCCTACAAAAAGGACAAAATACACCAAAGTAGCCAATTCGGGGTAAAATACCATAAAAACGGTATAGAAATGCATAGAAATACGTGCTGAAATAGGCTAAAAAGACTATACATTAGGCACGTATCATAACCATTAAATCGGAGCTCGGTGTCTCCTCCAAACCCTAAGATACAATCCTTAGTTCTTCTCAAGTACTTAAGGATGTTCTTGACGGCTATCCAGTGACTCTCACCTGGATTTCCTTGATATCTACTCGTCATACTCAAGGTATACGAGACATCAGGACGTGTGCATATCATGGCGTACATGATTGATCCAACAGCGGAAGCATAAGGGATCAACTTCATGCGTTCAACATCATGGGGTTCAGAGGGCGATTGAGACTTGCTCAATATTGTCCCACTTACCACAGGTACCAAACCCCTTTTGGATTTGTCCATGCTGAAACGTAGAAGAATCTTATCAACATAAGATTCTTGACTTAGTGCCAATATCCTCCTAGATCTATCTCTAGGGATCCGGATACCTAATATGCGTTGTGCCTCTCCTAAATCCTTCATCTGGAAGTGATTACCTAACCACTTCTTGACCGAAGACAACATCGGAATATCATTTCTAATGAGTAGTATGTCATCGACATACAAGATTAGGAACACAACATTGCTCCCACTAAATTTTATGTATAAACATGGTTCCTCAACACTTCGAGTGAAACCATTCTCTTTTATCACATGATCGAATCGATGATTCCAACTTCTTGATGCTTGCTTAAGTCCATAAATGGATCTCTTAAGTTTGCATACTTTGTTAGGATTTTCAGAATCAACAAAACCTTCGGGTTGTATCATGTACACCTCCTCTTCTAAATGCCCATTTAGAAAAGCGGTTTTGACATCCATTTGCCATATTTCATAATCATGAAATGCGGCAATCGCTAACAAAATCCGTATGGATCTTAGCATGGCTACGGGGGCGAAGGTTTCATCATAATGAAGACCTTGGACTTGGGTAAATCCTTTTGCCACTAGCCTAGCTTTGTAGACATCATCATGTCCTTCTATGCCATTCTTGACCTTGAAAATCCATTAGCATTGAAGAGGTCTTACCCCTTTAGGCAAATCCACCAAGTTCCAAACCAGGATTTCATGCATAGAATCCATCTCGGACTTCATGGCTTCAAGCCATAAGGAGGAACTTGGACTAGAGATTGCGGCTTTGTAGGTGGCGGGCTCGTCACTTTCTAAAAGAAACACATCGAGTGTTCCATCTTCTTCGATAAGTCCCACATATCGATCGGGATGGCGAGTAACTCGGCCCGTTCTTCTAAGTGGAGGAGGGACAACCGCGCTAGACGACGAAGGAACATCTTCTGGCGTCTCTAACTCGGTTTGTGGCTCTTGAACTTCATCAAGTTCAAAATTTCTCCCACTCTGTCTCTTAGAAATAAATTCTTTTTCTAAGAAGACAGCCTCGCAAGACACAAACACTTTGTTTTCTTGAGGTTTGTAGAAGTAGTATCCTCGAGAGGTCGAGGGGTAACCTACAAAGATGCATTTTTCGGATCTTAGGGCAAGCTTGTTGTCGGTCTTTGCCTTGACGTAAGCATCACATCTTCAAATCTTCATATAGGATATATTAGGAACCCTTCCCATCCACATCTCATATGGAGTCTTTTCGGTTGTCTTTGTGGGACTATTATTCAAAAATCTAATTGCGGTTTGGATCGCAATTCCCCAAAACGAGTTTGGTAGCTCGGTTTGACTCATCATTGATCGAACCATATCAAGTAGTGTTCAATTTCTCCTTTCGGCGACACCATTGAGTTGTGGTGTTCCGGGTGGAGATAGTTTTTGATATTATGCCACAACCTTTCAAGTGTGAATCGAATTCATGGCTAAGATATTCTCCACAACGATCGGATCGTAGTGCTTTTATCCTTTTGTTCAATTGGTTCTCTACTTCATTTTGAAATTCCTTGAATTTCTCAAAAGCTTCACTTTTATATTTCATTAGATAGATATACCCATGTCTACTCAAGTCGTCGGTGAAGGTTATGAAGTAGTCATAATTTCCTCGAGCGGTGATACTCATTGGTCCACACACATCGGTATGTATGAGTCCCAATAGTTCACTAGCTCGTGTTCCTTTACCGCTAAAAGGATTATGAGTCATCTTGCCAAGAAGGCAATATTCGCATGTTCCATATGATTGATAATCAAATGGTGTAATCACATTAGTCGAAATTAATCTTTTGATGCGATTCTCGTTTATGTGACCTAATCGACAATGCCAAATGAACGATTCATTTGGATCACTTGATTTGAGTTTCTTTGATTGAATGTTGTAGATGTCATTAGTTGGATTCGAGGTTTATAAAATGTAAATGCCATTAATGGAAGGAGCTTGGCCTATAACCAAGTCGTTCCTTGAAATAACACAACGATTGTTTTTAATGACAAAACAAAAACCGTCCATGTCTAACATGGCGATAGAAATAATGTTTTTAGAAAGTGTAGGCACATAAAAACAATTATGTAAATACAACTCAAATCCATTAGGGAAAGCCAATACATAAGTTCCTTTGGATTCGGCCGCTACTCGAGCTCCATTTCCAAGACGTAGATCCACATCTCCTTTGCTAAGCCTCTTCACGTCTCTTAACCCCTGTAAATGATTAAAAAGGTGAGAACCACAACCGGTATCCAGTACCCATGTCGTAGTGGAAGTATAATTTACATCAATAACATAAATTTCCTTAGAAATTTTACCTTTTGGAACGATGATTCCTTCCCTTATATTTCGCAAATATATAGGACAATTCCTAAACCAATGTCCCATGCCATAGCAATAATGGCATTCATCTTCAACTTGCTTGAAGTTTTTCCCTTTCTTTCCCTTCTTCTTGAACCTTTTGCCCTTAGAAGCAAGAGCTTGATTGCTTGAGCTCCCACTAGTTTTGGCATCTTTGTCTTCCAAAGATAAAGATCCTATAGATTTTATGAGGCGGTCTTCCTGAGACCGGCTCACAAGAGATCTTGTAGTAGTAGGTGGTTTAGAATAAGTGATGAAGTTTATGTTTCCATCCGAACCTATCCCAAAATGAAGTTCTCTAGTAGTGTCGAAATCATTGTTGAAGCAAACGTCGTCAAAAACATTGTGGCAAGACTCAATAGTTATCGGTGTAGTTGCGTTTGATGGATTCATTGTAATGAACTACAAGTATGGAGGAAAAGGAAATATTAACATTTGTCTTTTTAATCATACTTGTAAATAATATAACAAGATATGAGCATTTATATAGTGACCTCTACCCAACTATAATAAATGATTCCAAGATCTAAATTCATATTAACTTGGGCACGGTAGGGCCGATTCATCCCTTATCAATATAACTCGGTGGATTAACTCTTTAATCGATTCTACTTTTAGAACTCTTGGTCGATAAAATTACATTAATATTTATCTTTAGCCCAAAACACATCCGGCAATGGTCGAGAATACTTTTGTTGAGTTCAACCCAAATTTCGAATAAATGTGTCCATGATCCAAATCCACATCAACTTGGGCACGGTAGGGCCGATTCATCCCTTATCAACATGAATTCGGTGGATAGAAACTTATCACCCACTTCCCCTACGTAACAAGGTTTGTACCCCGGTATGGCCGAGCGCACTCCCTCATGAAATAGGTTTTCATGGTTTCTACTTTTTGGTAAGGCTAAGTCTCAATTGTTTATTTTAGCGAGAGGTCATGTCAATTTATTATCTATCACGTTTTAAGTGAACTAAAGCGGTGAACTACGATAATTGTAATAGACACGGTCGATAAACTAGATTTAAAATGCATGTTTAGTTATGGCGACTTAGCGATGCATGCAACATATAAATAAAATGCAAAGCATAAAAAATAAAATCCTAGTATGGCCTTACTAAAATATTAAATCTAATAAACTATTACAAATTCGGAAACCAACTCCTTTGGCCCCTTGAACTTCGGTCTTGGCACGCAATTCAAGGCAACACTTTCTTTGATGGACCGCCTTCTTGAATGACACCGTCTTCAAGGAACTCCGGAATAATTAAATTACAAAATGAATTACATAATTTCTATTATACATTTGTAATTAAAATAAAATAAATCTATTAAATTACAAAATGGTGATACGAGATCACAATAATTACAACCGAATCGATATACCCATACATTTCGGGTAATACCAATTAAAACTAAGGCCATACTAAGTAAAAATTACATAATTCAAAATTACATAAAATTAAAATATGACAATCATAAATAAAATGCAGCATTATAATATGTATGAACATGCTAGATTTTATGCTAAATCGCCTTTTAAGAGCCAATATCGTATATTTATCGGTTTTTACGGATTTGCGTGATTTAACTTATTAAAATCACAATAATTACATAAATTCATATTTATGCACAAGTTAGTTACCCTAATCATCTTAGGACTCAAAATTAGTCTCCACTAACATTTTGACAATAATTAAACTTGATTTCTTAATATTGTTCATAAATGGACCTAAAAATACAAAATTATGCTATAAACTTAAAATTAAATTATAAAAATTTCAAATAATTTCGAAATTTGAAATTTAAACTCATGAACATTCTGTAAAAATACCATGACACTCATAATGTTCAAAACTTAGGTTAAAAATTTCAAAAATTTATCGAGGAAAAAAACAATGTTGCGGTTTATCGGTTTTAACAATTATGACCATAAAAATATGAGAAAAATTATTTTATCAACTTTTCACTTTTAGATCTGAAATATATGATAAAATGCAATATGTGACGTTTTTCCTTAGTCATGAAGTATGTTTTAGCATTATTACTAATTATAGTCACTATTTATGTGATTTTCATCAAAAATTCATAAATCATGCATAAAACTTCATTATAGCCAAATATTTTACACACATCTTGTAAAATTTCATGTGACAACATACTAAATTTCCATGACCAGATTCGAAATATAACTCATATTAACCTATTTACCCATTTAAATAGGATTTTAAATTAAAAAATTCATATTTCGAGCAAAACAACTCATTTTAACGTGAAATTTTACAGGCCATCAGTAGATAATATATGTGAAAACATATCCAAAAATCACTGAAGAATTCGAAGTTTAGCTATTTTTCGTCCAAAAATGACATTTTTATCATAAAAATCACATTTTAATGCCAATATTATATAAAATGAACAATAAAATCCATAAATAAACCAAAATGTCCTAAAAATCACTTAGGACCAGAAACTTTTAACATGCAAAGTTATTTTAAGGTTTATCTTCATAAATCCAAATTAATTAGTTTTGTATGTTAATCTTATAACTCGGAAAAACTATAAACCGATTTGCATGCAAACAACCTAAGGCTATGATACCGCTTGTTAGAAATATTAATCTGATTGATATACATATTCATATATTTAATAATTTATTTAGTCATAAAATAAATGCTAGATCTTATGCATGCAAACAAAAACAAGATAAGAGAAGAAATCATCAATCTTACTATGTGATTTCGGATTAAAGGGCACCAACAAATTCACCTATTTGTTAGTTCTTGAGCTTTCCTTAAAATGGATGAACAAGGTTCAAATTAGAACCTGTCCCAAAAGCATATACCCAAAGAAATCTTTTAATAACTTATATATTTATGAACTAGTAAAAATATAAGTTTTACTTAAAATATGACACAAAATATTAATTTTGTTCTCTTGTAATTTTCGGCCAAGAGAGGAAGAATTTGAGAGATTTTTATTTCTCTAAGTTTTCACAATTGTAGAGCGAAATTACTATTTTCTTACACTAGAAAATGTATGTTGAAATTGTGAATAAAATTAGAGGAAAAACTCTCACTTTTCCTTTTGGAAAAACCGGTGGGGTAGGGGAAGGGTGCCCAATGCATGAACTTGTTTTTCTACCCAAGAAAGATAGGCATGCAAGGCTAGTCATTAGGGTTAATTATCATGTTTCTATTTAAAATAAAAACACAATATTAATCCTAACCCCTTCCCTTATTTCGGTACTCATAAGATAAAATGGGTAGTCCATTTTATTTTGTCATTTGTCAATTGTGACATATGTGACATGTTACTTGACATGTGAAATTTTAATGTATTTTTAACATATTAAAAATCAACATACTCATAAAATATGTCATATACAATATTGACTAGTAATTCGTAATTACTTGTACCAAACGCTTTATCAAATTATAAATTACAACGTCTTGTATTTATAATAAATTATTCATTCAATTACAATTTCAATTGTTTCGTAAACAATAATTTTATCTAAGTAATAAAACAATTCGATTACTTAGACCGTATCCAATTTAATCGAATTATAATAAGACACGTTAATCTTACTCACAAAATCATCCGTCAATTTTAAGCAATTTAATTAACTCGTATCGGCATACGATTAATTAAATAATCAATTAAGAGTATTTCCCTATAGGTATGACCTAAGGGGATCAACTGATCACCACCGTCGCACGACAGTAATGTCAAACTCTAGTGATCCAATCATTACCAATATGTGTGGACCAGTTGACTGTAAAATATTACATCCCACATGTATTCTTAAAATGAGATTTAAACATGTGATCATCATGATCGACAGTTGTGATCGCATTATTGTCGGATGACACATATTCCAACAGAGTCACCACGAATCAGCTAGTAATCTTCCGATGTTGTGTCGATATACTTTTATTTATTTAGTTGGATTTTGGTTTGGAACAGTTGTGTTGTATCTTTCAGTTATGGATTGCATGTGATCACTTTAAACTTATTTATTTAAAGTAGGTTCGTTGATGATCTATTTGATATACCTTGCCTTGGGCAACCGAGATGGTAGCATTCTCATACATTAGCTGGTCTTGGTAAGGCACCTTGGTGTATGGGGGTGTTACATTGGAGTGATAATGAAGAAGGATGAAATGATTTAGGGTTTGGTAGATTAAGAGTCACGAGTTAGTTTATTACGCGGTATGGAACAGTGCACTCGGTCGAGTGCCAGACCCACTCGGTCGAGTGCCACTCACTCGTTCTAGTGCTAACTGTACTCGGCCGATTAACACCTACTCGGTCCATTACAACCTCTACTTGGTCCACTGCAAGTTCAGTTGGTCTAGTCTAAGTTATACTTGCTCTAGTGTACGGCTATCCTTTACTTCCGAGTAGCTCTCATCAAGTTCGAGGGTCCTCTCATGCATCTCGAGGTTCCTTTACGGGTCCATAATATCGGGTATTACAATAACATGGTTTAGTTCTCGATAATCAATCTATACACAACCTAATGATGTCGTCTTTCTTCTTCACAAATAGAAGTGGTGCACCCCAAGAGGACACATTGGGCCTAATATTCCGCTTACCTAGCAACTCAATCAAATGTTGCTTTAGTTCTTCCATCTCTTTCGGCCTGATACGGTAAGGGGCCTTAGAAATAGGCCCGTTCCGAGTTTCAGCTCCATAATAAAATCAATGATCCTCTTTGGAGGTAACCCCGGTATCTCCTCCGGGAATACATACTAGAATTCACTAACCACCAGTATATCTACTGCCTTAGACTCCTCCACTTGGGTATCTCTCACATGACACAAGATAATAACACCCTTTTTCTCAAGCACGACTTCAAGGTAATTGGAGCAATATTTTTTTAACTTTTGGTCTCACTACAAACCTCGGTAAGACACTCTCATCTAAACCTGATCATAAGTCGGGTTAGGTCGGGTTTGGGCCGAGCCAAGCCTTTAAAAGAGGCCCAAGTGCGCAGGTCGGATCAGGATGGGTCTAGAATTTGGGCCTGATCTGTTGGCTCAGGCCCGAAAATATCGGCATGTATCGGGCTTGCGGGCTAAAAAGCTAAAGAAAGTTGTAGACCGGTTTCGGTTAACCGAACCGGTTAAAATCGGTTTGATTTTACGGTGAACCGTTCCTTTGAATTGGATCTTGTACCCGAACTGGTTTTGAACACCCCTAATATCAAGCTCATCATACACACAACCTTTAGGGCCTAAAACATGAAAATTTGACCTTGCATCAATTACCTACCCTTTTCGTGCTCAGGTTACATCAAACTTGGGACTCCCTTTTCCATCCACATCATTAGACACAACCCCGTTAGCCGTAACTTCACAAAATAAAGCTCAAGAGTTTAATTCATTCAATTATTATGAAGCTCCACATTCCAAAATATCCAAGCTGTTTTCACCCTGACCTAGATGCGGAGTTTTCAAGTACTTTGCTACCCAGAATAGAACATACCCAAATCTATCCTTACAGTCCACTTTTGAGTGTGCTCACATGACAATAAACATTTATATAATTGTACATCCTCGACCATGATCATGGGGAAATTCTCTCAATCAATCTTTCAAGTCTCCAAACACAATATACTCTTGTAACACACTTAAGAAAGGTCATAGCACATAGCTTAGGTACACTCAATGTAATACTCGTCTATTTCGTAGGGTTCTCGATCGAGTGGTACAGGGGAACTCGGTCGAGTAACCTTTATTATAAAATTTTGTTTGATTCTGGAAAGGTGGGACTCGATCAAGTAATGTGGGTACTCGACCGAGTCGGGAGGCACTCGATAGGGTGACTCTTTTTTACTCGATCAAGTGGGTTGTATACTCAACTACACGTGAGTTAGCTAGTGTTCCTAACTCGTGATTAATATTTTATTGTTAATTACTATTTCCTAATCTCATTCTAACATATTCCACAACCTACATAAGTCTTGAATCATCGGCCCTTAAACACGTTTGCTCCTATGAGTTCTCACATATAATCTCACAACACAATATAGAGAGAGATAATACCTTATTTTTTAATTGATTTGTGGGTTTGCATCTAGTGCCATCTAATTCAATCTTTTGCTTCGTATGTGATCTTTAACCTTTCTAAAGATTCAATTATTCATCTTGTAGGTTATTAAATCTTCTTTATTAATCTATTAGTGAGACCTAAACCTTAGAATTAGGAATTTGGAGGAAAATAGTTGGTATTGTTTAATTGAATGGACTATGTAGTGATGGTATGAAATTATGATGTATAGCTGACTGTTTCATGGAGGATCACTATTGAGATTGCTTGTTGTGCTTGGTTTTTCGAAAAGGTAGGGATAATCACTACTCATACTTTGGGATCTATGCTTAGTTGTTTGTATTTTTGAATTGTGTGACAACGATTGTTGAGTAATGAACCATGATGTTATGTCTTACGAATTGTTGATGTTGATTGATGTGACTCATAATTGCGCACATTTAGTCCCCTAATTGAACCTATTTTGCATACTAATATAGCATTTCATGGCCATTTTATCCGTCAAATCCTTCCTACTTGGTTTTCCTATTACATTGTATATGTTTTGTAGGAAATAAGATAATGAGGCGGAATTCCCCCTCTCCCGTGCATATTTGGAAGCTTTTTGATCATATTGTATGGACTAGTATGAAGAGGAGGCAAGAATGATGACCAATGATGTAGGAATAAAGAGTATATAGAAGGGTCATAGGCTTAAAAGCAAGGATGACGAGAAGGAAGCCATTGCAAGAAGAAATTGCTCGGAACCCAAAACAAGAGTTGATTTTTTGGCTCCGAAAGTATGCTAGATGAAACGGCGTCAAAAAATCAAGTGGTCTAGGCTTTTGAATCAGTCCAATAGGAGTCCGGATGAGGAAATGACGTCCGTTTTACAATCCAAGCTCAAATAGACAAGCTGTCCCGGGATCCGCGCGTCCCGAGACCAATCCGCTCGTCCCAAGCTGCTGCGCCATTTTCAGAATAGCCTGTTTGTGGATCCGCGCATCCCGAGCTCAGGATGAGCATCCCAGTCCTAGGATATGCGCATCTCCTTCGAGAGGAGCATTTCCCTACTCCACACTTAGCAATGTTATTTACTAATCTACCCTTGCTTAACCTAATGATGTACCACTATATATACTCCATTTGTAATAATCAAAGGATCAAGCTTTCTTAGATTAAATCAACTTTCCTTATATTAGATTAGAAGTAGATTAGAATAGATTATCCTTTAATCTTTCCACAAAATTACACATTAATCTTTCCTTAATTATTGTTCAAGTTTATTATTGAGTAATTCAAATTTATTATTGGGTAATTAGAAGATCATTAGGGTTTATTGGGAGATTGACAACCTTCCATCAATCATCAAGTACTTCTATTATTCTTTGCATTATTATTTTGGTATCTCCATAGATATAGTTCTCTTAATCCTTGTTTTAATTATTGTTAATCTTTCTTACTTGTTCATCATGTTTTGCCTTGTTAATATGATTGACAACCTTGTTAGCATGTTAAACTTGATAATGAGTGAGTAGTCTCTTAGCTAGGATTAATGGGTAATTAGGGGAAACCAACATGGGGATTGATTCATGCTTAATCTAATATGTTCACATAATTAATTTGCTTGCTTGTTGTGATTTAAACTTATGCACATGTTATGTTTGATGAAATGTTATGCCTATGAATCCTTGCATTTCTTACCCATCACTTATCTTTTCAATGAGACTTGTAAGACATAAACCAACTCGAGCCTCATTAGACCATGCATAATGTTGAATAGGAAGGATTAAGTCGACTTGTAGGTGTTGTACAATCTAATCGATTCGGCTCCGGGACCCAAAACTTCTTAGGGATTGTAAGATATACACTAACTCGATCCCATCACAACAATAAGTGCTTGCATATAATTGAGAACATGTTTGTATGATCAACTCCCATGAATCCCCTATGAACCCATGATATCCTAGCACTTTTAGTCATTTGTTTACATCTTTCCTTTTGTTGCTTATTGCTTTTATTAGATTAGAATCATCAACCCATTACAATTGTGACAACCCCAAGCACAACCATAATTAGATTGAATAATTTGAGTACCCCTTGTCCCATAGATCGAACTCGACTTAACCACTAACTAGTTGTTTGTTGAGAATTATAAATGTGTTTGATTGAGAGCCCTAACGACACTCTCGACAAAATGGCGCCGTTGTCGGGGACGGTGTTGTGTATTTGAATTGTTATTTTATCTAGTTTTAGCTGTGCTTCTTTTTCTTGAGTTTTATTGTACTTGTTTTATTTCATTTGATCAACATGTCTACATTCACCTTTTGGCAACATGAAAATGAGTCTTTTGATAAATATATTACAAGATTTGAAGATTATATGACTCATGCTTGGCATCATGGTTTTACGCTTTCAAATTATGAAGCATGTTGTGTTGTTTATAATGGCATGAACTTTGAAACCCGCAACTTGGCATTTCACTTGAGTGGTGGTAGGATTTGTGAGATGAGTTGTGAGGAATTTTGGTAATTTGTTGAGTTCATGACCACCCATTGTCTTAAGCAAACTGTACATGACATCTTTAAAAGTGCCAAGGAAGGTATGGAAGCGATAAAGACCACATTTCAAAAATTCATTAAGGAAAACTATGATGAAAATAAGATTTATGAGAAAGAGACACCTTCCTATAACCTTGAGCCCACCCACTATGTCCACAAATTTGCCCCTCCTTGGGAAGTTGGTGTGATAGATGAAGAGAGTGATGATGAGGAGGAGTACATTCTTGATTTTGAAACCAAAGCTTGGATACCGTCACCTTACTCTTCTTGTATACCAATGAAACCAACTTCCATGGAATTTGATGATAATGGGCAAAGTGAGAGTGAGATGGATGTGAGCTTGAGTGAAAACTCACCCTTTAAGGATGACATATTAGTGGGAGACAATTGTGTTGAACTTGGTGAGCCTTGTTACAACAACCCCTTTGATAATAGACCTTGTTGGGATGAGGAATATGATGAGGACATTTGGGAACCCCAAATAGACACCCTTGAAATCACCTTGATTGATAATGAGAGTACTTACATTAAAAGTAGTGATTTTGACTATTTGGAGGAAGAGTTGAGTGAATTGCCAACCAAATACCCATTTCATGTTCCTACCATCCATCATATCTCTTATGATTTTTGTCATAACATTCTTCACATGCTTGTTCGGTCTATTACTTGGGCATTTTCTAATTGCATAATCTTGTGTTGTTATCCATGCCTATTTATATCTCACTCCCAAGAATTTGACCGACTTCTACGTGCTTTGAGTGCTAGTGATAATTTTCTATGAAATTGTCAATTGAAAATCTTTGGTTTGATGGAGTTGCCCAATAACCATTAATTTGTATATATGCATTTAGTGTAATTTTGCGTTCATTCATTCATTTAATAAATTGCATGAGAGATGAAAAGGAGGGATCTCATATTTTAATTGAGCTTTTTGAAGGAAATTAATGAAATTGAGAAGATGGAAAATGTAAAGAAATGAAGAAAATGGAGAATTTGGGCTTGTGAGCAACTTTGTTATCATTAAAAAGGTGTTGGGTCGAAATTTCTCGAAATATGCTCATCCCGAGTCCAATCCGCGCGGATTGAAAGACAAGAAAAAAAAAAGCTCCCTGCCTAAGAATCCGAGCGGATTCGAAAGAAAACGAGCGTCCTAGCTCCCAACCCGAGCGGGACGAAACCAACCCAAGCGGGTTCAGGCTAAAATTCATCTTTTCTCTCATTTGGCTCGTGTCATGGCCATATATGCTTCCTATCTACCATCTTCATCTCCTACAATGATTGTAAGAACCTTTTTTTCCCCTATCTCTCATGTATTGTTGTATTTATGTAGTTGCCTCATGATTAAACCCCTTTCTTCCTACATTAGCAATAGTGTTTAAAATCGGTTTGGGGAGGTTAATCCATGAAGCGACATACATATATCATATAGTTTAGGCTTGCATTTGTATTATATTTCATATTGCATTAGTTAATTCATTTAGTATAGTTTGCATTGTAATATATCTCACATGTCTCATATAATTAGTTGCATTCATACATAGTCACTAATGACCCAACCTCATTTCTCCTACACTAGAAATAGTGCTTAAATCGGTTTGGGGAGGTTTGATCATATGTGAGAACATGCATTATATAGTATAGTGTAGATTGCATTCATTTGTTATATATATATCATATAGAATTGCATTTAGTTAGAGCATGCATTCATTCATATCATTGCATTTATTCAAAAATCCAAAAAAACATGTACTTTCTTTTTCATTCCTACTCCTACATGTACATTGAGGACAATGTCCAAAATAAAGTGGGGGATGAGAATTTATATTCCAAAAACGCATAAAAATTGAAAAATTTTGAAAAATACAAAAACATGTCTTTTTGTTTCATAAACATAAAAACCATAAAAATTTTAAAAATTGAAAAACCCAAAAACATGTTCATTTCCTTTGTAGTGTAGTCTTGTATATATTGTTTGTATATATTGTGTTTGTTTATTCTTTTCACATTGACCAACTACGCCACATCCGATACATGAGGATATTGAAGACCGCATGGTATGATTTTTCCAATCGCTTTTTTCCTCTTTAGTGTGGCTTTATTTTGATTGATTCGGTATAAACAATGTGATTATAGGATTGCATTTAGAATATTTGGCATACTAGTTGGTAGAAGCATATGCATTAGGTTGTATAAATGTTAGTTGCATCATGGCATATAGTTGCATTTAAAAAAAAGTTTGTGAAAACATCTATTTGGGAAGTTTGACAAGTGTATATAGGCCCTTGTAGATACTTTTTCTTCTTGAGACTTTGCTTATTAGAATACTTGTAAAACACCCTAGGATGTGTCATGCTAGTATCCTTTGACCCATGGATTAAGGCCTAGTCAAGAGTACCTTGTGGTGTGATAACTCCTTGGCTACCGTTTTTTCCAAGGTAACCCTTGAAACCATGCAACCGTCATCCATGTTCTACCACATTTTGTCATCAAAGGGAATGGGCACAAAAATTGTTCAAAAAATTGAGTTCAATAAATGAAAAGAAAAGAAAAAGTTTGCAACTGCATCAAAGAAAAGAGGAGTAACAAAAATGAAAACTCCTATGCTTCAGAAATAAGGACCCTCCCTACAAATGGGATGACTTTGAAAATGTTCAAAAAGAAATGCAAAAAGTTGAAAAATTGTCAAGTGTTGAAAATGCCAAACATCAAAAGAAATGGCAAAAAGAAAAGTGTTCTCAAATGTCAAATACCACAAGAAATTGGGGGGAAAAAGAACAACAAAAGCAAACTCCCATATGAAACTCAAATTCTATTGATCCCTTTTCCATCGTATCCACTTTTCTGCATGGTAGAGAGGGGACGACCCTTCTTCTTGTCTAGGCAAGAAGGGGAATTCCGCGATCCTCCAGTGTTTCTAACACCATAGGGAGTCTACTCTTGACAAAAGCATTTAACGATTAAGGACAAAGGTACCCTAGCTTGACACAACTTGGAGGTGATTTATTAGTATCCTCCTAGGCTTAGTAACTTGAAGAAATTGTATCTATAATGGAGTATGTACCCTTAGATTGCTTCCCTTAGATAATTTCCGCCACTTAGATGAGGAAAGTGGCTATTCGTTTTTGTAGATGCATCCATTACTTGTTTTGTGTGCTTTAATGCTTGGATGTATCGCCATTTTGGCAAGCCCCACCTTGCCTTGCAAGAAGGCATCCTACCTCATGGTTGCCTTGTTGTGAGTTGAAGAAGCGGAGTGAGACCCGCTAATTGTCTCACATCGGCTATATTATTAGGATAGTTTAAATAAAGGTCTAGTTCTAGTCACCTCTTTACTTGGGACGAGTAAAGGTTCGGTTTGAGGATATTTGATGTGACTCATAATTGCGCACATTTAGTCCCCTAATTGAACCTATTTTGCATACTAATATAGCATGTCATGGCTATTTTATCCGTCAAATCCTTCCTATTTGGTTTTCCTATTACATTGTATATGTTTTGTAGGAAAGAAGATAATGAGGCGGAATTCCCCCTCTCCCGTGCATATTTGGAAGTTTTTTGATCATATTGGATGGACTAGTATGAAGAGGAGGCAAGAATGATGACCAATGATGTAGGAATAAAGAGTATATAGAAGGGTCATAGGCTTAAAAGCAAGGATCACGAGAAGGAAGCCATTGCAAGAAGAAATTGCTCGGAACCCAAACCAAGAGTTGATTTTTTGGCTCTGAAAGTATGCTAGATGAAACGGCGTCGAAAAATCAAGTGGTCTAGGCTTTTGAATCACTCCAATAGGAGTCCGGATGAGGAAATGACGTCCGTTTTACAATCCGAGCTCAAATAGACAAGCTGTCCCGGGATCCGCGCGTCCCGAGACCAACCCGCTCGTCCCAAGCTGCTGCGCCATTTGCATAATAGTCTGTTTGTGGATCCGCGCATCTCGAGCTCAGGATGAGCATCCCAGTCCTAGGATATGCGCATCTCCTTCGAGAGGAGCATTTCCCTACTCCGCACTTAGCAATGTTATTTACTAATCTACCCTTGCTTAACCTAATGATGTACCACTATATATACTCCATTTGTAATAATCAAAGGATCAAGCTTTCTTAGATTAAATCAACTTTCCTTATATTAGATTAGAAGTAGATTAGAACAAATTATCCTTTAATCTTTCCAACAAATTACATATTAATCTTTCCTTAATTATTGTTCAAGTTTATTATTGAGTAATTCAAGTTTATTATTGGGTAATTAGAAGATCATTTGGGTTTATTGGGAGATTGACAACCTTTCATCAATCATCAAGTACTTCTATTATTCTTTGCATTATTATTTTGGAATCTCCATAGGTATAATTCTCTTAATCCTTGTTTTAATTATTGTTAATCTTTCTTACTTGTTCATCATGTTTTGCCTTGTTAATATGATTGAAAACCTTGTTAGCATGTTAAACTTGATAATGAGTGAGTAGTCTCTTAGCTAGGATTAATGGGTAATTAGGGCAAACCAACATGGGGATTGATTCATGCTTAATCTAATATGTTCACATAATTAATTTGCTTGCTTGTTGTGATTTAAACTTATGCACATGTTATGTTTGATGAAATGCTATGCCTATGAATCCTTGCATTTCTTACCCATCACTTATCTTATCAATGAGACTTGTAAGACATAAACCAACTCGAGCCTCATTAGACCATGCATAATGTTGAATATGAAGGATTAAGTCGACTTGTAGGTGTTGTACAATCTAATCGATTCGGCTCCGGGACCCAAACCTTCTTAGGGATTGTAAGATATACACTAGCTCGATCCCATCACAACAATAAGTGCTTGCATATAATTGAGAACATGTTTGTATGATAAACTCCCATGAATCCCCTATGAACCCATGATATTCTAGCACTTTTAGTCATTTGTTTACATCTTTCCTTTTGTTGCTTATTGCTTTTATTAGATTAGAATCATCAACCCATTACAATTGTGACAACCCCAAGCACAACCATAATTAGATTGGACAATTTGAGTACCCCCCGTCCCATGGATCGACCTCGACTTAACCACTAACTAGTTGTTTGTTGAGAATTATAAATGTGTTTGATTAAGAGCCCCAACGACACTCTCGTCATTGATCTATTGTGATTATGAAATCATGGTGCCGGGAGCGTTGCAATACCCCGTGATATTATATTATAGGAATCAATATAGGTAGTTGATTTCGGTGCCAGTTGATTGTGGATGCCGCCCAGAGTCCCCTACTTTAAGCCCGCCACTAGAGGGTTGTGCACATTAATGATCCGCGGGAAGATTTTTGCTATCTTGTGACCGGTGTTGCGATATCGAGACCGTGGTTTTGAGTGATGGTTTGGTCGTGTGTGTGGCGTGTTTAATACTACTGTTTTATGAGCTGTTGGGTACTCTATCGAGTTAAGGTTTACTCTGTCGAGTAAGTTGGTTTTGCGTTCTAGACAGTGTTCTGCCTAACGGATACTCGATCGAGTAGGGGTTACTCAATCGAGAACCTCAGTTACTCGATCGAGTGCGTTGGTTTTTACGCGTTTTCGCCGGGTTTTTATAGTAACGCGAGAATGATATATAAAGTACTTTTCATCAGTTTGTTTTACTTTTTACTTTATTCTAAACATTTTACAAAAGACAAAAAGACTACCTTACATCCTTCTCTCACATTGTTATCAAATCCAAGGGCATGAATCGTCGGATTTCAAAGTTCTTTACACTGTTGAGACCATCGTATTGTGGGTAAGATCCTAGTACAATTTTTATATTAATTCATTAGCTTTGGTTAAACCCTAATTGGGTAATTTCGGAGTATTGTTGATGATGGTTAGTAACTGTATGATTATATGTTGATAGGAGGTGATTTCGTAGAGGAGCATTATTGATGCGCTGCTTGTGTCGATTTGTAGTGATTGCATTCCAAGTAGGGTTTCCCTACTCAGTTATTGTATACATGATGTTAAGATGGTTGTTGGTTGTTGTTATGTGACTTTATCGTAATGGATTTGGTATTGTTAATATTGTACTTGGTTGTGGTTGATTGTCAGTGGTTCGCGAGGTGCGCCCTCGGCTGAGTGGAGTCACTTTCGGGAGTGACTTCACGCCCTTGATTTGCCCCTTGTGGTTCCCGTCACAAGGGGATGTGCACATTAAGGAACATGGGTTGATCACTCGATGGAGATGAGTGGGGCTTAGGTGGGAACGGTTGCGGTCGCCCACTGGCGGAGTGGATTACTGGTTGCGACTGGTAATCTGGCAGGGCTAGACCTTCAGGCTAGCCAGATGATTGGTGATGTGACGGTTTTGGAGGATTGTGACTGTGTACTTGTTGTCGTACTATCTTTTATTGTGAATGCAGTAACTGACCCCGTTTAATTGTTTTTAAAAACTGTGGTGATCTATTCGAAGATGGTAAGCAGTTGTTGAGCAGGTATGACTTGGATGCATGAGGGTTAGCTGGGGATGAGTCACCACGAGTCAGCTAGTATTCTTCCGCTGTCGTGTCGGGATACTATTTATTTATTTAGTTGGATTTTGGCTTGGAACAATTGTTTTGTATCTTTCAGTTTTGGATTGCATGTAATCACTTTGAACTTATTTATTTAAAGTATGTTCTTTGATGGTCTGTTTGATATACTTTGCCTCGGGCAACCGAGATGGTAGCATTCTCATACATTAGGTGGTCTTGGTAAGGCACCTTGGCATATGGGGGTGTTACATCATGTGACTTTGTTCTTTTGTAGTCCATTGTTATTCGTGAATTGTTGGAAGTTTGCTTATTCATTAACGTTTTTGTCACTTCTTAGGTTATGATGTATTGGTTATTCCTACTCAACCTTTAGTTTGCCTTGTTTGTGTGTGTGTGTGTGTGTGTGTGTGTGTGTGTGTGTGTGTGTGTGTGTGTGTGTGTGTGTGTGTGTGTGTGTGTGTGTGTGTGTGTGTGTGTGTGTGTGTGTGTGTGTGTGTGTGTGTGTGCGGGTCGTCCATCCATAAATTTATACTTGGCAGCCTGTTATGATCCATTTGTTATTTCCATTCAAATACAGAGCAATAAATCATACAGGTGACCGATTGAATGAGTTAGTTGTCGGAAGCTTGTAGGGATGGGCACAAGTCTTTAGTAGAGGATGATTAGTTAGTTTATGACTAGCTTTTGTTTCTCAGACAATAAGTCTTCCGTTGTAGTATTTAAGTTATTAGTTACAAGCTTTGTAAGACAATTTATCATTGATACAATACAAATTATTCTTTATTTGTGGTTTTAATATGTACTACCTCGGAAAACCGAGATGGTAACAACCCTATTTAATTGAGAAGGCCTAGATAAAGACTTCTGATTAAATCGGGGTGTTACACTCAAGAACTACGATCTGGTTTGATTTCACCTTACCTCAATACGTAGGCAGTCCTCCAAAAACGACGCAACTGTCCCTCACCCCAATTTTCAATCTCGCACAACCTTCACATTCAATCTCGCACAACCATTTGTTTCAAGTTTTCAAAATCTCAAAATCAGCTTAAGAACTACGATATGGTTTGATTTCACCTTACGTGAATGTAATACCCGTGTTTTTATAGCATTTATTTTTATAACATTTTGCAAAAGTACCTTGGATGTTGGCGTATAGTGGCGTTGGGGTAGTTAGGTCGATCGACCTGGTGATGGATTCAGCTCAGTTTTTTTATTTCCAAATTCCTTTCTAATTCCATATAAACCAATGTATACCCATGAACTTATAACCTTAGACACGTTTTGCAAAATAAAAACACCCACATACACTGAGACCATCGACCAAGAGAGAAAGGGAAGGGAGGAGCAAGCACAATTCGTGATTCCATCTCACAATTTGTTCCTAACCATCGTAAGTCATTTAACTCTCTGTTTTAATCAATTTTTTATCGTAGTGAGACTATTAGTTGTTGTATAAACCATTCCTTAACCGTGGTATGAATGCCTTAAAACCGAATTTTGCAAGATTCGGTAATTAGGTTGTATGTATAAATTGTTTATGCGAATTGTGTAGAACACAGACCTAGGTGAAGCGAGACCGCTTCATCCTGACCGTGGTTTGGGGGTAGGCCGTGAGGGGTCATAAGACGGGTTGGGGGTTTCGCTAAGAATTCGTCATTGTAATGGTATTGTTGAGTTATTGATTGTATATCATTATTAATTGCATGAACTAGGTGGTGGATTTGTAGAAGAGCGCTTCTAGTCGTTTGATTGTCTCGTTGTTGCGGAATTTTGCTGAAAAGGTAGGGATATTCGTACTCAACTGTATACATATTATTGTTATTGAGCAGTGTTGTTCATGAATTGTATAAAACTTAATTCGCATGATGGTTTTGACCGTGGGTGAGTCGACCTAGGGCAGTGCGAAGCCATATTATGTTGTAGTTGTTGTGTGCTAATGCTATTGATTGTTATTGTTAACCTTTATGTCAGTTGGTTATTATGATTATTAATACTATTATGCATATTCTGTAATATGTATAATGGTATTGTTATGTTAAGGCCCGGTGTTAAGGGAGTTGTGCTAGCGTGTTGATATGATGAGCACGATGCTAAGGGAGTTGTGCTATGTATTGATATGATGAGCATGGTGTTAAAGGAGTTGTTCTATGTTTTGGTATGAGCTCGGTGTTAAGAGAGTTGTCTCATACTTGCTGACAGGGTTGGTGGTTGGCCTGTTTGAAATGGGAGATCGGGCATTCATATATGATGAGAATGGTGTTATTATTGTTGGTTTATGATGGTTCTATATCTATTTATATATTGTTTACTGTTCTATTTTGTCTATACTCAACTTATGGTTTACGTGAGTTTGTCTTGTGTCAAATTATCACCTATTTCCGGGGTAACCTATGTTGATCCATTCAATAATTTCCGATTGAATGGGGAGTAGTTAATAAAGCAGGTTTAAGTTAGTAGCTGATGTGATACGGTGCTGGGAAGTGTGGGACCAGTGACATGGTGCTCATGGAGTCTAGATATCACGAGCCTTACTTTAGTAATCAGACATCATCATTTCATATATTGAATTGTAAACATTCGGTATTTAACCGTTGGTTTTAAGATTGTATTTATTTCAGTTTGAGATCGTTTTACGTATTGATGTAATTTTTAATAAAGTACTTTCTATTGTTCAGTTTGATTATCATTGACTCGGGTTACCGAGATGGTAACAATTTTATTTAATTGGCAATGTCTTACTAAAGGCGCCTGCTTAAATGGAGGTGTTACAGTGAATATGTAGGCTGTCCTTCCAAGAAGGGACCCAAACACATTTTCAAATCTTCGACCTCCCTTTGATTTTATTCTGGGGGCTCCTCATTAGAGGCGACACCCATCTTTCCTATTGTCCGCTCCCGAGCCATCTTATCATTCTAGAAGATTCTCCCTAAAATGTCACCAATTTATATTTCATCTCAAGTTGGGGGCTTCTCTCCTGAGACACTGCCCATCCTTCATCCCGCTTGATGTGACTCGTATTTACATACATTTAGTCCCCTAACTAGCCTCGTTCCTATGCTTTCTTGCATGCATTAGGGCCGTTTCTTATCTTTAGCTTCCTACTTTGCATATTCTTTGAGGTTTTGTGTCCTTCGTAGACGATGAATGGTAGCCTTGAATATATGGAGCAAAACGGAGCTAAATGGATCGCATCTAACGACCAAGCGACAAAGAGGAGATCAATACTAAAGGCCTAAGTCAATAAAACAAGTATTTGGGCAATGATGAAGGACCCCCACGGCTCCTCAATGATCCCCATGGATCATGAGGCAGCCAAATGAAGAAGAAGCCAAGATGACCATAGGGACGGGCGTCCCAAGCACGGCCCGAGCGTCCCAAAGCAGAGGACGGGCGTCTCAAGACTCAGCCCGAGCGTCCGTTGCTCAGGACGGGTGTTTTTCCTTACAGTATGAGTTTCCAACAAGGGCAATCCGGACATCTCCCTGGAGGACTTGCAAGTCGTTAATCTTCATTTTAGGGACTTAACCGTCATTTAAGCACTTTGTTACTCTAATACTTGTACTTAGTATAAATACTCCATTGTATTAGGAGATTATTACCAAGTTTATTATCAAGTTTTATTGCCAAGTTGTAATCAAGTCTCATTAATATTAATCAAGTTCTATTACACAATTCAATCTTAATTACATCTTAATCCTTCCTTAATTATTCAAGTGTTCTTAGATCTAGTTGGGTAATTTGAAAAGTATTTGGGTTTATTGAAGAATTGATAACTCTTCATCATTCATCAAGTTTTCTTCTATTATTCTTTGCTTTATATTTGATCATCCTAAGTTGGTACAATTTCTCTACTCTTTACTTAATCCCTGTTTATTGTTCTACTCTTTCAATATGTTTAGACTTGTTAGTATGATTGACACCCCTATTAGCATGTTTTCCATGATCATGAGTGTGTAGTCTCCTACCTAGGATTAATGGGGGATTAGGGGACTTAATCATGGGGTAGATCTTTACTTAATAAGTTCATATGATTGCTTGCTTGTTGTAGTTTCAACTTATGCACATGTTATGCTTGATGAAATACTTGATTGACAACCTAGCATGAATCTTTTATCCACTCAACAAGACTTGTAAGACATAAACCAACTTAAGGTTTGTTAGACCGTGTATATAGCTTAATAGGGAGAATTAGGTCGACTTGTAGGAGTTGTAAAGTCTTGATCGACTCGGCTCCGAGACCCAAAAGTTCATAGGAATAGTAAGATATAAACTAACTCGATTCCACTACAACAATAATTTGATTGCATCTATGAAACTTGTTTATGTGATCTCACCATGATTCCCTTATGAACCCATGATACCGTAGTGCTTTAATCAATTTTTTACAATCCCATTTGCTTGTTTTGTTTTACTTTCATTTGTTTACATTTCCTTTATTAAGTAGTTTAGATTGCAAACCTCAAACGTAACCCAAATTGTGACACCCTAAGACATAGCTTTCTACAACCGATAAATCAATACAATACCCGTCCCTTAGGATCCGACCTTTACTTACCACTCTACTAAGAGTAGTTTGTTGAGATTATAAATAGTGTTTGATAGGGAGAATATACGACGATTCGAACCCTCATCAAAATGGCGCCGTTGCCGGGGACAGTGTTCAATTGAATTGTTATTATTTGTTGTTTTTAGTTGTGTCTTTCTTAACCTTGGGGAAGTCAAACTCCTCAAGGTATTTTTAATTGTTTTCTAGTTGTTTGATTTTTGCATGTCTAGGAGATCACAAGGCGAACCTTTACATTTGATCCCGAGATTGAAATAACTTTGACAAATATTCGAAGAACCGTTAGAGGGACTTCAACAATTGTGGGTATTGGAGAATGATACGTGCATTTTATATAGTCTTATTGGTCTATTTTATGCACGTATTTATATGCTTTTATCGTGGTTTTATGCTACGAAATGCCCCGAATATGCTACTTTGGGTTGTTTTGTCTTATTTGCAGGAATGAACCCAAAAGTAGTGAAATCAAGCCTTTTACCATCCTTTTAGCATGCATTTGGAGGAAGAGTGAATTTGGAGCGGGAATGAAGCTATTTTGAGATGCGCATTGGAGTAAGGAAGTTAGGCGAGCCAAGAGAGTGCTTCAATTTGCTAAGTTCCTGCTTGTAAGAGCCATATCTCGAGTTCTATAACAGATATTCAGGTGATTCCAATTGGAGATGAAACTTTGTCTTTTTAGATTTCCAACGCCACCAACCACGCCCTGTTTGCCTAAGTAACGAAGAAATGGCAGCCGTTTGAAGTTTGGTGCGTGAAGCAGGAATTACGCGCTGAGAAGTGCTCGATCGAGGACAACTTCTGTTCGATCGAGAGCCCATTTGCTCGATCGAGAGCTACTTCTACTCGATCGAGTGATTAAAGGGAAAGAAGTTCTGGATCGAGAGGAATGCTAAGGAATATCACTCGATCGAGAGCCTTAAGTGCTCGATCGAGTGGATTTTGTCATTGGGGGCTTTTTAGGTTTAATTCCGTCATTAGGTTTAATAAACCTTATTTTCTTATAAATAAGGAGTCAGTATGTCGATGTAAACTCTCTCACACACTTTATTTTCGTTCCCTTTCTCTCGGTTCGCTCATCTCATCACACTCTTGTTCTTCCATTTTCTGGATTATTTATTTCAGTAATCCTTTCTTCCCTTTTCTCTCTTTAAGTTAATTTAATGTTTATTATTTGTTCTTCTTTATTTCTCGTTTCCCCTTTAATTATGCATAGCTAATTCCCTTAGTATGTTAGGATTAGGGAAGCCGTGGTAGCGATGCTTTAATTGTATTAAATAGATTAGTCTCGCAATAAGAATTGTATTAGGCATTTTAATTGTTATCCGGTCGAATGAATGCATGCAGGAGACCATAAATTTAGTTAACCCCGACCTAGATCGAAAGATTGGAAGGGAAGGCTTGCTTAATTACAATAGGGTATTGCGGTGAGGGCGAAAGTTAAGTCATTTTACGCTCTAGGGCGGTTTAAGGACCGAAAGGTGACGACCATAGCTCTTCTTATCAATAGTCTAATCGCCTTAATATTCTCGATAGTATAAGATCCAATAGCTGCCACGGTGGACCGACTCCTAGCATACTTCCTTTCTCTTATTGCTAATTCCCTTTATCCTTTTTCTCTTGCTTTCAGCCTTAGTAGTTTTAGTTAAAATCAATTCAACCCCCATCGTGACATTAGACAGATAAATAGACAAATAGATAGTACACCGCCTCCCCGTGGAGATCGACCCTTACTTACCGCCGATCACATTAGCGAATTCTAGGTATTTTATTTTTGGTGTAAAACGACCGCATCAAATTTTGGCGCCGTTCTTGGGGAGGCAATCTATTTATTTATTTGTTTAATTTTATTCTGTTTTTAGCCTCGGGGATTTTTCCTTGAGGCCGTTCTCGATCTTTTTCCTTGAGTGCTTTGTTTTGATAGGCCTTACAGTACTACCTAGACAGTTCTAGGTGAAAGACAAATCAAAGGAAGGCTTGAGTACCTTTGACCCATCACCGATGTCCCATTATATGGAATGCAATGGGTGATCTCACAGAGATGTGGTTCTGCGAGCACAATACACAGTTTGTAGTTGTGCCGCCACATCCACCCTATCAATGGCCACCGCAACAAGATCCTCCTGATATACAAGAAGAAGAGATTGCGGAGCTGAAATCCTTACTGCAGACACTTGCATCTCAATTGCAAGATCGTGACCGAGAGAGGCAAGATCATGATAGACGCACTTCTTCGCGACTTGAAAAGCTCGAAACTGACATTGCTCGTTAGCGGTGAGATACAAGAAGAAGAGGTTGCGAATCGAGGTCTTTAATGGAGATACTTGCATCTCAAATACAGAATTATGATCGAGTGAGGCAAGAGAGTGATAGACGTGCGGATGCTCAAATCATTGAGCTGGAGTCTAAAATTGCTCAGTTAACAGCTGAGTCGGATAATTGGCAACCAGAAGAGGTATACCTTGCTGAGAACGGTTTTTCCCATGAAAAAACCGTGTTGCCCAATGCTGAGGATGACTTTTATGACTCGGACGACGAGTTTCTATCACATTTCATTGCCCCACACGAGGATTTCAGCGCTGTACAGGAGGAATCACTCGATCGAGTGACTTATACTAGTCGATCGAGTGATTTTCCAGGAGAAACAGCTCGATCGAGTGAAATTGCTGCTCGATCGAGTGGAATTCAGGAGGAAGTTGGTCGATCGAGTGATTATTCTGCTCGATCGACTGAGTTGGCCATTGGGAGCTTTGGTTCGTCATTCTGGTTTGATTTGGATGACGAGTCTGACGATGATGAAGGTTACGGTGAACCTCCCCTATTCACAGCCGAGTCGGATACACTTGAAGCTGCGATCTACGGGATGGATTCCACTGAGGAGGTTGATGAAGAAGCAAACAGTCGAATTTGCTCCTAGCACGATGAGGTATTACATTCCTTTGTCGGTGATTCCTTCGTCGAGAGCAACCAACCTGAGGTAGTAAATGGTAATTTTATTATTGTTTGTATATTACCTCGTCTGATTCATGCATGTCCTTTTAATGCTTTACCCCCTTCCATGTGGACATATAATTTGACTGATTTTCACCGTACATGTCATCTCAAAATTGCTAATTTGAATTTAAACCATAATGTATTGACGATCGCTCCCGCGCTCCTTTATTTTGTGGATAAGTTTAGGAGCGCTCATAGGAAATTTGTTCGACTTAAACGGTCTTATATTTTAATTTCCTATTCTGTTATTCCACTTTGGTGCTACTTATGCTGTTGTGTAGCACATGCGCAGCTATTTGACAAAGTTGCTTTGCGCTTTGAGCTGTTTTGATTGTGATTAGTTGAGTGGCTCGAAGAAAAGAAGGTCGAGCTGGGACTGACCGAAGCTTAGCGCTATCCGGAGGCAACCCGATTTTATTTTGCTTTTTATTTTATTTCAGGTTGTAATAAATGGTTTTTACACCATAGACTATCTCGATGCGTGTTTTTGTCAGTTGAGGGCTGTTTTCATTGCGTTTGCAGGAATTACATTGAGGATTACTCGATCGAGTGGTTTTTCTACTCGATCGAGCACTGTAGCTGATGGATTCACTCGATCGACTGGTATCTTCCTCGATCGACCACCTGCAAGATGAAAACTACTCGATCGACTGGTATCTTCCTCGATCGAGCAGTTTTAGATGCCCATTCACTCATGTTGACCTGGATTAGCTTCTTGAGATGGTTTTCCGGGCCCTTAGCAACCTCCCATTTCATGGTCGGTTTGGGGAGGTCCCCTTATTCGCGCATTTTGTGAGTTTTTCCGCATTTACTCTCTCTTCTCCTTCGATTTGCATTCCCTTTCCATGTTTTGGTACAATGGGGCATTGTACGAGTTTGGTTTGGGGAGGTTATGCATCCATATCTCGTGTCTGCATTTCGTTTTCATTGCATTTCAAGAATCACGTTTAATTTCTGTTTGCATTGTTATTTATTTCATAAAAAATTAAAAAATTCAATAAAAATTTGAAAAATTGTTAAAATTCAAAAAATTCACGTTTATTTTAGCATATAGGTTGAGTCGGAACGGTAGATTTCCATGATGATATTGCTCTATAACCTGTCTTTTTTGCTTAAGCCTTGCATTAAACTATTATCTTATTAGCTTTGTCTCTTTGCATAATCTACGAGTTTATGTTTGAATTTAGCTGAACGAATAGACTTGACCTGAAATTTTGGCAACCTACTTATAATTTCTAAGATTTAGAGCCTTATAAACTGGTGTCATTTATGACCAGTTTCATGTAGGATTGTGAGTAGTTACTCCTTGCATAACATGTATCATCAATTTGCACATATATGAAATTCAATTGCTTTTTGCCGTCATACATTCGGGTTAGTGGTTGGTGTCACATGCAGGGAGGTGCTTACATTTTCCCTTTCTTTCATTTTTACCCATTTAACTCCACATTAGCCAAATTTGCCAGTTGACCCTTTAGCTACATCCAAATTTAGCCTGCCTTGTCAAGCTAGTTTAGATTGTTGTTTTGCGGTATATATTTCATAGTATCAAATATTGGCGCATATTCTATTGAATCGGAGTTGGTATTTTATGAAGAAAAGGAGGATGATGAAAAAAAAAATCGAAAAATGAAAAAAGAAGAAAAATCAGAAAAGAAGAAAGAAAAAAATAGAAAGAAAAGAAAAGAAAAAAAAAAAAAGATGTTGTTTGATTAGTCGGTTTCGTTCCTATGTTCTATCTTACATTATTTGAGGAGTGAGTTCAGTCTGGTTTGGTGAGTTTTATGCCAAATGAAGGGCATTGTGCTTATTTCATAATTGAGTTGAGAATTGGATTTGTTTCATATGGTTTTGTTAGGTACTAGCTTGGCCGCCTATACCTCCACATTCCCATAAATGTTTTGCCTTTTCTTACCCATTGCCTCACTTTACCATATTTTTGTAAGCCCTCGGCTGTGACAGGACCTTGTTTGGTTGGAATGTATATACGGTAGCTAGAATTGTCTATCATATTAGTTGCATGCATGTTTATGTGGGTCGTAGTCTAGGTGAGCGACTATTTTTCTTTCTCTCTTACATATATATGTTCACCCTTTGCTTCATGAGAGAAGAGTGACCCGTGAGAGTCCATTATTAAAGGTCTTGCAAGGTCGACGGTTCAGCTTTATTTATAAACATCTTACAACTCGTTTGCATTTGACTATTTGCTATAGGTGTTAGTTTGCTTGCATTAAATTGGCTTAAGTGGGCATTTGTAGCTAGCCCCGAGTTATCTTTTTCCGTTCCATTTAGTTGCATTTTAGTTTACTCGGGGACGAGTAAAGGTTTGGTTTGGGGAGATTTGATACGTGCATTTTATATAGTCTTATTGGTCTATTTTATGCACGTATTTATATGCTTTTATCGTGGTTTTATGCTACGAAATGCCCCGAATATGCTACTTTGGGTTGTTTTGTCTTATTTGCAGGAATGAACCCAAAAGTAGTGAAATCAAGCCTTTTACCATCTTTTTAGCATGCATTTGGAGGAAGAGTGAATTTGGAGCGGGAATGAAGCTATTTTGAGATGCGCATTGGAGTAAGGAAGTTAGGCGAGCCAAGAGAGTGCTTCAATTTGCTAAGTTCCTGCTTGTAAGAGCCATATCTCGAGTTCTAAAACAAATATTCAAGTGATTCCAATTGGAGATGAAACTTTGTCTTTTTAGCTTTCCAACGCCACCAACCACGCCCTGTTTGCCTAAGTAACGAAGAAATGGCAGCCGTTTGAAGTTTGGTGCGCGAAGCAGGAATTACGCGCTGAGAAGTGCTCGATCGAGGACTACTTCTGTTCGATCGAGAGCCCATTTGCTCGATCGAGAGCTACTTCTACTCGATCGAGTGATTAAAGGGAAAGAAGTTCTGGATCGAGAGGAATGCTAAGGAATATCACTCGATCGAGAGCCTTAAGTGCTCGATCGAGTGGATTTTGCTACGGGCTGGGCTTTTTAGGTTTAATTCCGTCATTAGGTTTAATAAACCTTATTTTCTTATAAATAAGAAGTCAGTATGTCGATGTAAACTCTCTCACACACTTTATTTTCGTTCCCTTTCTCTCTGGTTCGGCTACTGCTACTGTTACTCTTGTTCTTCCATTTCCGGATTATTTATTTCAGTAATCCTTTCTTCCCTTTTCTCTCTTTAATTTAATTTAATGTTTATTATTTGTTCTTCTTTATTTCTCGTTTCCCCTTTAATTATGCATAGCTAATTCCCTTAGTATGTTAGGATTAGGGAAGCCGTGGTAGCGATGCTTTAATTGTATTAAATAGATTAGTCTCGCAATAAGAATTGTATTAGGCAATTTAATTGTTATCCGGTCGAATGAATGCATGCAGGAGACCATAAATTTAGTTAACCCCGACCTAGATCGAAAGATTGGAAGGGAAGGCTTGCTTAATTACAATAGGGTATTGCAGTGAGGGCGAAAGTTAAGCTGTTTACGCTCTAGGGCGGTTTAAGGACCGAAAGGTGACGACCATAGCTCTTCTTATCAATAGTCTAATCGCCTTAATATTCTCGATAGTATAAGATACAATAGCTGCCACGGTGGACCGACTCCTAGCATACTTCCTTTCTCTTATTGCTAATTCCCTTTATCCTTTTTCTCTTGCTTTCAGCCTTAGTAGTTTTAGTTAAAATCAATTCAACCCCCATCGTGACATTAGACAGATAAATAGACAAATAGATAGTACACCGCCTCCCTGTGGAGATCGACCCTACTTACCGCTGACTTCTGTTAGCAGTAATCTAGGTATTTTATTTTTGGTGTAGAAACGACCGCATCAGAGAACTTGTGGATATTGATATTGTCTAATCGGATAGTGTTGAGTTTACCAACCTTTTTGCAAGACAAGGAGAGGAAAACCCAATTCAAAACCAACCACAAAATCAACCTAAAATGCCCAAATTTTCATCTCATTCCGTACCAACCGAGGAGAACCTACCTAATGGTACTCCAACACCACCCACTTACCGGTAATTTCATTTCCAAATCCGCATTCATACAATTAGTTGAGAGAAGTCAATTTGGAGGGATGCCTAGTGAGGATCCTCATTTACACATGGAGACTTTTTGTGACTATTGTGATTCTATTTCCCAAACGGGGGTAACTCAAGACCAAATTCGATGGGCATTGTTTCCTTTTTCCTTGATCGGAACCGCAAAATAATGGTTGAAGAGCCTAGACAAGGCCACTCTTGGAATTGATTCATGGAAGAAGTTAACACTTGCCTTTTACAAGAAGTTCTACCCTCCTGAGAAGACCAACATGTTAAGAGCCTAAATCACCAGGTTCAAGCAAAGAGATGAAGAATTTCTATATGAGGCTTGGGAAAGATTCAAAGATACATGTCGCTCTTATCCTTATCATGGACTAAGAGAATGGTTTCTTGTCCAACAATTTTGGAATGGGTTGTATGAAGATGCAAGGAATGTGCTCAACATGGGTTCTAATGGAAGATTCATCGAGGTAGATGACAACCAAACTTGGGCAAAGATAGAGGAGATGGCGGTTCATAACACTCAATATAGTAGGCCAAGAAAAGCTACTAGGGGAGGGAGACATGAAGTTGACTCCGTCACACAATTGAGTGCCGATTTGGGTGTCCAACTATGCTCCCATATTGACACAATGAACTTGAAACTTGATAAGGCCATTGCCAAGATAAATGAAGCTTCTCAATCACCCAAGCAACAAGTCAATGCCATGGTAGCAACATCTTCTATTCCAAATAGAGTGTGTGAGAATTGTGGAACTTTGGGACATGATCAACAAGAGTGTTGGAGCACAAATGACCAAGTGAATGCTTTCCAAGCATACAAAAATGGCACCCCTTACTCCAACTATTACAATAAAAACACCAATTTCACCCAAATTTCTCATACAAAAGCCAAAATGTTCAAAATCCTCAACCAACATACACCCTACCTCCAATGAGAAATCCTACTCAAAGACCATACTTCAATCAAAACCAAGGATTCCAAAACCAACCTTCTTACAATCAATCTAATGACTAAGCTTTTGATGTTTAAAAAGCGGTCCTTGAAATGCAAAAGAGCCAACAAGAATTTTTCACTCAAATGCAAAGAGATAGCCAAGCCAAAGACACTACCATCAACAATATCCTTGCTCATACCAAGATGTTAGAGACACAAATGTCCCAATTGGCCTCTTCATGTTCCCAAAGACAAAAGGGACAATTACCTCCTCAAGGTAATCCTCCTACAAGACATGATACCATCAATGCCATTCACTTGAGGAGTGATACACGATATGAGGGACCTAAGGTGCCAATTGAAGAAGATGTCATTGAGGAAAGTGTCGAGCAAAGAGATGTGATAGAACCATTGAGGAGAAATCCTAGGGTAGTGGAACCAACTAACAATGACTTATCAAAGAAGAGAAATGAAGAGAAGGCCAAAGAGGTTGAAAAAGAAGCTATTGTGATTAGACTTTCGTTTCCAAGTCGCCAAGCCAAGCCCAAGCTTGATGAGCAACTTGGAAAGTTCATGGAGATTGTGAAGAACCTAGAGGTTTCCATCCCATTCACGGAGTTGATCAACCATGTTCTGGCCTATCACAAAATACATGAAAGATATCCTTACCAAGAAGAAGTGCATAAGGAAATTGGAGACCATCACATTCACAAAGATAAGTAGTGTCATACTTCAATGGAATTCCCCACCTAAGCTCAAAGATCTGGGAAGCTTCTCCATTCCATGTACCATTGGTGACACCACAATCAACAAAGCACTATGTGATATAGGTGCAAGTGTGAGTGTCATGCCATATTCGGTATGTGAAAGGCTAGGAGTGGGAGAACTAAAGTGCACTAACATGACTCTACAAATGGCAGACCGAACAACAAAGAAACCACTCGGAGTATGGGAAGATGTGCTCGTGAGAATTGGAAATTTTTTAATACCGGTGGACTTTGTTATAGTTGATATGGAGGAATATTCCAATATCTCAATCATTCTAGGAAGACCATTCCTATACACCGCTGGAGCGGTGATTAATGTAAAGCACGGGATTCTCACACTTGAAGTAGGTGATGAAACAATCACCTTTAATCTTGATAAGACTATGAGAGCTCCCAACTTGTTTGAACCATGCTTTATGGTTGATCACTATAGTCGGGAAGGTGACAAGAATAAAGTGGAATCCCTATTCAAAAGTCAAGTGAAATATGAAAATCCTAAAGAGAAGGGCAAAGAAACACAGCCCAATTGGAAGAAAGATGTTGATAATATTGAAGTGGCTCTATTCAGAGAGCATGAAATTTTTCATAACAAGAATGAGATCTTGTAAAGCTCACCCCTAATGACAAGTATGAATGAAGGCCTCCTTGTCTATGACAAAGAAGAGTTGCTCTTGCCAACTTATGATCCTCTCAACATGGGGAAAGAAGCAAAAGAAGTATATGGTCTAAGGGATGACGAATTTGAAGGACTTGTTAATCCTTACATTGGGAATACTATGACCCTAGACCAAGGCTTTGTAGATCCTTGTCACCACAACATTGACTCGGACTACTACATGAATGAAGTCAACAATGTGCCAAGGTCTATGAAAGACATTTATCATGACAATGAACAAGCCTTTAATTACTTCTACAAAGCGTTGAACAACTTCAACGCTCTTGCATTACCCCCTTGACACCTCTCAAAATAAGGAGAGTTTGGTGGAGTCCTCCCTAAACCACCATTTGTAAATATTCTAACCTCTTAACTTTCATTTCATTTAACTTGTACAATACACAATTTTTGGATTGCATTTTATATGTTGTGTTTGTTGAATTTGTGTGACATGAGATCAAGTGAGGGAGGGATTTTAATGTGTTTTCAATGTGTAGTGTTTGATGATCAAGTGTGGGGAAGCAATTGCCTAGGCTAGCCAAGCCTTTGTAGTGCGCCCCATGGTGACATAATAGGAAATGAAGAAGCAAAGATCGCGGGAATGGGATCCCCACGGGCAGACCTGGGCTCGTGGGGGCTAGAGAAAGAGCAAAGAAAAAAAATGAGCTGCAACAGAATCTGCTCGAGCTAGCTTCGGGACGGGCGTCCCAGCACTCAGCACGCTCGAGTCGAGCCCAGGTCGAGCGTCCCCAAAGCTTTATCAAAAATCCCGAAGCAAAAGCCGCCCGTCCCCAAAAGAGATCGAGCGTCCCCTACCTGCTATAAGACTAAAACACGAGATTTCTATCCTTCATCCCTCGTTTCTATTCTTCCCCAAATACAAACACAACACATTCCCTCACTACAACAATCAAACCCATCATCCAATATCACAAAATACTCAACCAAATTCATCCAAATCCATTGCAAACTTGCTCAAAATCAAAACAAATCACTCCTTTGTCAACAAAAGACCTTCAAACTTCAAAATCTTCAAAAAACATTCTAGGGTTAGAGCAAATTCCGAAAACCTCAAATTGATTAAAAATTTGATTGAAGTTGGAAGAAAGCAAGAACATTCAAGCATAATCAAGGTTTGTTGACAACAAATTTGAACGAGAATCATCATGGCAAGAACAAAAGGCAACACGAAAGCATCAAAATCTCAAACTCTTTCCAAAAGGCAAAAGGTTCTAGCATCAAATGCTCTAGTGGTAGTGAAACAAGCTAGGGAGCAAGCAAGGGAAGTCATTGACGCCATTGAGGAAGTTACTACTACTCCACCGGAGATTGAGCAACTTAAGGATTACCCGGAGGTAACTTTTATTTCTAATGAGCATAGAATTGCATTTGAACCCCTTGCGAAGAAGAAAATCATTGCCACTAAGTTTTATGCCAAGATACTTTGGATAACTTGGGAGTGCTTGACCAAACCAAAACATTTTTCGGGTCCATGGGGTTAGCTACCCTATTTGAGATGAATGAATTGACATACCCCTCCTTAACCTTGGAGTTCATTAGTTCTTTAAGGGAGTATAAGATTGAGACTCGAAAATATGTTGAATTTCGGCTTGAAAACCAAAGTAGGAGGATGATCAAGGATGATTTCGGAAAAGTATTTGGAATTGGTGACCTTTGGAGTTTCCACAAGAAACCCCACAAATTTGATGTCAAGCCTCTTTGGAAGGCAATTGCCGGAAGGGAGTTGACTACATTTAGAGAATGCAATGCCTTGTATATTCATCATCCGGGCATACGGTATTGGCATAGGTCCATTTCCAACACCTTGATTGCTAGAAAAGAAGCTACCCACATGACCGAACTCGACCTCGCCTACTTGGATTCCAAGATGAATGTCCATGGGAAATCAAAGAATGAATATAATATCCTTCAATTGTTGATTGAGAGATGGTTGGACTTCAAGGAAGGAAAAGAAAAAGGCGGCTTTCATTGTGAATGGAGGCTTGATAACGAGATTGGCAAAGCCCTTTAATCCGAAATTCAAAGAAGATAACACCTACAAACCGGTTAAAGGTGGCAACCTCCTTGACATGAACACTTTGATCCACAAGTTCCATTGGGTAAAGTATGACAACTCCGCCCAAGGATATGAGTGGGTGATTAAGGATGCCAATTCGATTATCTTGCCCGGGAAAATATGCCAAATTAGTATGACACAGACTAAGAAGAGAGAGAATGTAGAGAGAGGAAAAGCTCTGAAATTAAGAGAATCGTCCTAGGGTTTTGTGTAATGGCTAGAGCACGAAAACAACAACAAAATAATTCTAAAAATAGTAATAAAAATTCTAAAAATAATAATAATAACAAAAAGCATGATGATCTACTGGTGGATGAAGAAGAACATCTTCAATCTGATGTTGAGGCAACTGAATCACGAGCAAGGGCACTGGACTTTACGGCAGAGAACCTTGAACCATATGACCTGGATGAAGATTTGGAGCTTCTACCAACAGAGGAGGAGGTACAGGAGGAAGCCGTGCCTGAATCTGTTGCAACTGATGTTCCTAAAGAATCATCTGGTGAGTGGACTGAAGTTTCTCGTAAAAAGTCATCACCTTTACTCAAATTAACCTTAGATGATGTTAAGTAAGAGATTAATTTCTGGTCTACTTCGATTTTTGGCTATGTTGTTGGAGCTAATCCTCCGTGGAATGTTTTGGATGGTTTTATCAAAAGAATGTGGAAAGAGGAGGAGTATGACCAAGTCTCCTTTTTGCCTAATGGAATTTTTCTTGTTAGATTCAAAACCAAAGCCATTCAACAGAGAGTCTTACAACAAGGGTATGTTATGTTTGATAACAAATCTGTCATAATTAGAGAATGGACGCCTACAACTGTTATGATTAAGGAACGACTTGACAAACTCCCTATTTGGGTGAAGTTGGTGGGTTTAGACCTTAAATTTTGGGGTAAAAGCTGCTTACATAAGTTGGGGGGTCTAATTGGGACGGTTATTAGAAGAGATGAAGACACTGAGAAAAAGATGTTTCTGGGTTATGCACGTTTGATGATTGAAGTTACAGTAAACCAGCAATTCCCTGAATCATTGAGTTTTATTGATGAGGAGGGTAAAGAAAGGAAAGTGCGTCTGGAGTATGACTGGCTCCCTATAACCTGTAATGTCTGCAAGGGTATAGGGCATGCCACTGGGCAGTGCAGGAAGAAGGTTGCCACTCAGAAAGTTACACAGGTATGGAGGAAGAAGATTGTTCCTGCTGCAACTGTTCTGGCTACCCCAAAAGAAGGTGTGGTTGGAACTATTGGAGCCAACAGGGGGAAGTCTCCTGCTCAGAATGCATCTAAACTGAGCAGGCAGGGTACCCATCCTCCTGTTGTTACACCTGGTAGTCATTCTTATGTGGAAGCTGTTGAGATGTCATTAAGGAAGGATAAACCTGTTGAATCTAATCAGGAGATGGGCAGTGGTTCCAGGACTACTTGTGATCATGGTTAGGTTAGGTTTTTGGAATGTAAGGGGCCTCAATAAAATCAATAAGCAGATGGATATTAGGAGATTTCTGCATTTAAATAAAGTCGATTTATTTGGTTTGATTGAAACTAGGGTGAAAAAAAATAAATGGTTGAAAGTAAGTAATTTCTTAAGTTCTTGGTGGTCTGTGTGCACTAATCATCAAAGTCATAAAGGGGGTATAATTTGGGTACTTTGGAATCCCCATGCTATCACTTTAGACATTCAACATATATCTACTCAAACTGTTCATGCCAAGGTTATTGATAGAGGAAGGAACTTGTCTTATTGGGTTACCTTTGTGTATGGGTATAACAAAGCTGCTGATAGAAAAGTCCTGTGGAGTACTTTGGAACATTACCACAAGATCACTCCAGGGCCATGGTTAATCTGTGGTGACTTTAATAATGTTTTGTTTCCTAATGAGAGGATTGGAGCTCCCATCACTAGTGCTGAACTGGCTTCTTTCCAGCAGTGTACTCAGGCTTGTGGTGTAGAGGATATCAAGGCTGTAGGCTCATTTTTTACTTGGACAAACAAACAAGAGCCACATTCCAGGGTCTACAGTAGGATAGACAGGGCTCTTATTAATGATGATTGGTTGAACTTATTTCCTGATTCTTTTGCTAATTTTTTACCTGAAGGGGTCTATGACCACTGTCCTTGTATCATTCAACTGGATTCTGATGATAAAGCTAGGAAAGTGCCTTTTAGGTATTTTAACATGTGGGCTAAGTCTCCTGATTTTTTGAGTGTCATCACTAAACACTGGAATTCCCCACTGTATGGTACTCCTATGTATAGAGTGGTTAAAAGAATGAAGGCTATGAAGTTTGATCTTAAGCAATTGAATAGAGATAATTTCCATGATGTGGAAAAGAATGCTCAGATAATGCTCATGACCCTTCACAATATCCAGACTGAGCTTCAAACCAACCCTTCTGACCCTCAATTAATTGAGGCAGAGCAGGCTGCATCTGAAGGTTTTAAAACATTGGATGCAGCTAGGGTGTCCTTTTTGGCTCAAAAAGCTAAAACTTCCTGGCTAGAGGAGGGAGATGATAACACTGCTTTCTTTCACTCTGCTATCAAGAAAAGAAGAATTTCTAATAAGGTGGTGCAAATAGAAGATGTGAGTGGGAATGTCTTTAATCAGATTCAGGGGATTAATGCTGCTTTTGAGGCCTACTATAAGCAGCTGCTGGGAACCAATTGTCCTGTTACTGGGGTTCACTTTCCTACTGTTAGGCAGGGCCCTGTCTTGACTGATCAGCATTATAGCTGTCTTGCCAGACCTGTTACTGGGGATGAGATCAGGAGAGTGATATTCTCTATCCCTAGTAATAAATCTCCAGAGCCTGATGGGTTTAACTCCCAATTTTTTAAGGATGCATGGGGGGTAATTGGTGCTGATGTTATTGCTGCTGTTCAGGACTTCTTCATCACTGGGAAACTCCTTAAAGAGACTAATAACACTACCCTTACCCTTATACCTAAAGTGGATATGCCTAAAAATGTTACTCAATTTAGGCCTATAGCATGCTGCAACACAATTTATAAATGCATTGCCAAGGTTATGTGCAATAGATTAGGGGAAATCCTCCCTGATACTATTAGCCCTACCCAGAGTGCATTTATCAAAGACATGGATATTGTGGAGAATATCATGATTTGTCAGGACCTTACTAAGTTATACAACAGGAAGCATTGCTCTCCTAGAGTGATAATGAAGTTGGATTTGCAAAAAGCCTATGACTCTATTGAATGGGATTTTTTGGAGGGTATGTTGAAAGCCTTGAAGTTTCCTCCTCATTTCACTAATCTTTTGATGGAGTGTGTGACCTCTCCTCACTATTCTTTATCCTTGAATGGTGAATCATTTGGTTACTTTAAAGGGAAAAGGGGTTTAAGGCAAGGGGACCCCCTGTCCCCCCTTCTGTTCTCTATTTGCATGGAATACCTTACTAGAATCTTTAACAGAATGAAAGATATTGATGGATTCAAGCATCACCCTCTGTGTAAAAAAATGAACTTGACACATCTATGCTTTGCAGATGACCTGTTAGTTTTTTGCAGAGGTGATTGGGAGTCTATGGTTGTTACTATAAAAGCTTTTAATACATTCTCAGCTGCTTCAGGGTTAAAAATGAATAAGCAGAAATCCAATATCTATGGGAATGGTATGCCTAGGGAGATTTTGGATCAGTTCTCCTTGGTATCTGGTTTGAAAATAGGAGCCCTCCCCTTTAAATACTTGGGGGTGCCTATTTCTGCTAAGAAATTGTCAGTCCTTGATTGCAGCATCTTGGTGGAACGCATTGTTGATCGTATTAGAGCTCTTGGGGCCAAAAAGTTGTCTTATGCAGGCAGGCTGGTGATGATCAAGAGTGTGTTAGGTACTCTCCATAGCTATTGGGCCAGAATATATATTATCCCTTCTTGTATCATGAGGAAAATTGAATCTATTTGCAGGAGTTTCCTCTGGAAAGGGGAGGCTTTATCTCATTCTCCTGCTCTGGTCTCTTGGGATAAGGTATGTTTACCTAAAAATCAAGGGGGGTTAGGAGTGTGTGACTTGAGAAGATGGAATATGGCAGCAGTAGGGAAATATGTGTGGTGGATTATGAGCAAGAAAGATCACCTCTGGGTAAAATGGGTTCACTGTGTTTATATAAAAAATGTTGCCTGGCCTGATTACAAACCTGCTCAGGGGAGTAGTTGGGCTTGGAAACGTATTTGCAGGGTTAAGGATCAACTTCTTGCAGGGTATGTGAATACTAGTTGGCTTGTTGAGGATGGAGAGTATTTTATTGCCAAGGGATATCAATGGTTGGGTACTGTTTGTCCTGGTGTCACTTGGGATAGATTCATCTGGAATAGCATTAATGTGCCCAAGCAGCAATTCATTGGCTGGCTTTGGGTGCAAGGGAGAATGCTTACTAGAGACAGATTATGTTCCATGGGCATTGGGTCAGATTCTCTATGTGTTCTTTGTGGTGTTCATACTGAGACTCATGACCACTTATTCTTTGATTGTGAGTTCAGTAAGAAATGTTTGCAGTTGGTGAATGGAAGTTGTCACAGTGTCATACCATCTCAGCAATATATGGATTGGTGGCACTGTCAGCAGGATCATAAAGAGGTTCGGGCAGCTATCATCTTGGCATTGATATACCACATTTGGTGGGCTCGTAATCAGTGTAGAGTCACACAGATGGTTTGGTCTCCTATAGTCATTTTTGGACGGGTTAAGAATGACATTATGATTCGTATTAATAGTAAGAACAAAGATAGGACAAGGAGAGCTTTATGTTGGCCTATTGTTTGAATTTGTATTGTACTAGTTTTGAGTAGGTGATCAGAATTGGTTTCTCCAATTCGTTAATTTGTTGTATGGTTGATAAAAAGTGTATGTGGACTTTCAAAGATTAATGGAAATTCTTACTTTCTACCAAAAAAAAAAAAAAATATGCCAAATTTCAACTCGCCGTTACAACTACCTTCTTCCCGTCTCAAAGATTGTCAATAACATCATCAAGGAGCAACAATGTCCAAATTAAGAAACCTCCTCCTTAGTGGTACCTCCTTACCCCTTTGCCTAGCAAGAGTTCACAACAAATGATCCTAGTGTTGTGACGGTCAATGATTACTTAACACAATTCATGAAGCATATCCATAAAGAACCTTACAAAGATCGGGTGAACACTTACTACGCCCAATATCCACCCCTCTACCATCTTGCTGGGCAAGGACTCCTTGACCCCAAGAGTTCTTTGCCGGATTGGGTGGATAGGAAAGTGTTCTTTCCTCAAGCTTTTCAAGATGAAGAAGGGGATGTCTGGGTGACTAGGAGTGAGGAGGATGCTGATGATGAGGATGGGGAAGGTAGTAGGTCAAGCCATGATGATGATGATGAAGAGCAAAGTTCAAGTGAAGAAGAAGATCAGAAGAAGAGGATGGTGAAGCCTCCGGGTCCATGGAGGGAGATGATGATGATGATGAAATGAGTGAAAGTTGATTGTTGACAAAGCATGAAGGAGGACGACACAAATGCGGGGTTGATAGCTTATGCTAGCATGTCGACCTATTCCATTGTGAGTCTCCCACCCCTCCTTTTGCTTTGTTTATATCATGTTTACATAAATTCAATAACTTGTACTCCCTCGTATTCGCTATAATGTTCCCTCTTTCCCGAAACGGATTATTCAAGTAATGTTCCCCTTTCCTTTTTTGGTAACTTTTACTCTTATTTTATTCATCCCTCTCTCCTATCACCAAACCCCACACAACTCTTTTACTTCTATTTTATTACTTTTCTTAATATTTTGGCCCCACAACTCCTTATTTAACTCCTAATAATTCATCTCTCTCTCCTATAACCAACTCCGCCAATGTCCTTTATTCATTTTTAATTGTATTCCTTAAGTATCGTGCCAAAGACAAAGGGGAACATTATAACGAATTGGAGGGAGTATGACATCTGGTTTAGTGCATTTAGAGAGTCAGTTTAGACTCTTTGATAGCCAAGAGCTTTTTTAGTCCTAGTACCATCAAAGGACTCACACCTCGTTAACATTGAGATGACTATCTTTTTAGCTCCCACCATAAAGAATCCAAAATGACGAATTGAGTTTTCATGCATTGCATTTGCATGCTTGTGAATAAACTTCCCTATTTTTTTCACTATAAATAGTTTTTTGTTCGGTTTGGGGAAGTTTATTCATAGGAAACCCGAGTTAATTTAAATTAGCTCTCCGAACAATCAAAATCATGCATCATATAGCTTAGTTTAGTTTGCATCACTTGTAAATACTCATCATATGTAAATATTTCACATGTAGTATGCATTTAGTGTAGAATCATGCATCTTATATCATGTCATATCATATCATATCATGCATTTGCATAATTTCCTATCGTTTTGTCCATTGAGAACAATGTCCATACTAGTGTGGGGATGGGAAATTCTAACATTAACATTTTAACATCTAACCCTTACTTCAAAAATTGATAAAAATTTGAAAAGTTTTAAAAAATCCAAAAACATGTTCTTTCCTTTGTAGTGTAGAATTGTATATATTTGTTTGTTTGTCAATCTTATCACATTGGGACGACTACGCCACATTCGAGGCATGAAATATATAGAAGACCGCAGGGTATGATCTTTCCAAATCTCCTTCCTCCTTTTTATATGTTAATGACAATGTGGCTATATTTTGATTGATGCGGTATGCACCTATATGTTGTTAAGAGTTTGCATTTAGTTTATATGGCATTTTAGTTGATAAAAACATATGCATTAGAGTTGCATATATGTTAGTTGCATCATAACATGTAGTTGCATAGTAGAAAATTTTTGTGAAAATGCCTATTTGGGAAGCTTGACAAGTGTATATAAGGCCCTTGTAGATAATTTTTCTCCACGAGACTTTGTTTGCTAGAATACTCTCAAGACACCCTAGGATGTGTCATACTAGTATCCTTTGATCCATTGACTAAGGCCTAGTCAAGACTGCCTTGTGGTGTGATGAACTCCTTGGCTATCGTTTATTCCAAGGTGACCCTTGATGACATGCAACTGTCCTTACACTTCTATCATCATATTTTGTCAACAAAAAGGGAATGGGCACAAAAATATCAAATTGAGTTTAAGCCATCAATATCAAATGTTTTCAATTGTATCAAATGAAATGAGGAGCAAAAATAGACTCCTATGTTAAAATAGAAGTACTCTTGCTACAAATGGGGTTACTTTCAAAATGTTCAAAGAAATGAAAAAGTTGAAAATGCCAAACATCAAAAAATGGCATAATGTTTTAATCGTCAAATGCTACAAAAATGGGGGGAAAAATAAACCCAAAGGCAAACTACTATCATGAAACTCATGTACTTTGAAACCCTTTTATCCATTGGTAATCCTATTTTGTTGCATGGTTGAGACGGGACGACCCTTCTTCTTGTCTAGGCAAGAGGGGGAATTCCGCAATCCTACAGTGTTTTCTAACACCATAGGGACTTGGCTCTTGACAAAAGCATTTAGCAATTGTGGACAAATGTAACCTAGTTTAACACAACTTGGAGGTGACTTGCTTGTTTCCTCTTGGACTTAGTAAGTAGTAGAACTAATATCTATGGTGGAGTGTTGATGTGAGTCATATTTACGCACATTTAGTCCCCTAACTAAGCCTCATTTTGCATACTAATATAGCATTTCTAGCCATTTTATTCGCCATTTGCTTCCTATTTGCTTTCCTAGTGCATTTTATATGTTTTGTAGGACAGGAGATAATGAGGCGGAATTCCCGTCTCTCGCGCATATTCGGAAGCTTGTTGATGATCTTGGATGGACTAGTATGAAGAGGAGGTAAGAATGATGACAAATAATTATAGAAATAAAGAGTATATGAAGGCATCATAGGCGTAAAAGTAAGGGAAGAAGGCCTGACCCTCAACCCGCTCGAGTCGAAGGCAGCCCGCTCGAGTTGGTGCCCAGACGGCCTCCCAGGGATCCCCTTTGAAACTTGCAAGGCTCTATTCGACACTTATGCTTATTTCCTAATCTACCTTTGCTTAAACCTAATGTTGTACCTACTATATAAACTCCATTTGTAATAATCAATAGATTAAGTTCCCTTAGATTAGATTAGGAGTAGATTAGAATAGATTAGCCTTTAATCATTCCACAAATTGCACTTTAATATTTCCTTAATTATTGTTCAAAATTTCTTATTGGATAATTGAAGATTATTGGGTTATTATTTGGATAATTGACAACTCTTCATCAATCAATCAATCAAGTTCTCTTCTATTATTCTTTCCTTTCCATTTGTTCATCTTAAGATTGGTATAATTCCTTCACTCTTTACTTGTTTATTGTTTATTGTTTCACTATTTCATCATGTTTATACTTGTTAAAATGATTGACACCATTGTTAACATGTTTTTCATGATAATGAGTGACTTGTTTCCTAACTAGGGATTAGTGGAGGATTAGGGGAGTTAATCATGGGGAAGATATATACTTAATGAGTTCATATGAATGGCTTGCTTATTGTATTCTCAACTTATGCACATGTCATGTTTGATGAATTGCTTGATTGACAACCTAGCTTGATTCTCTTATCCTTTCAACAAGACTTGTAAGACATAAACCAACTCAAGTCTTGTTACACCATGCATATAGCTGATTAGGAAGAATTAAGTCGATTGTAGGTGTTGTAAAGTCTTGACCGACTCGGCTCCGGGACCCAAATCTTCCTAGGACTCATTTATGTTATCTCACCATGAATAGGTAAAACCAAGTCGACTTGTAGGTGTTGTAAAGTCTTGACCGACTCGGCTCCGAGACCTTAGTTTTCCTAGGAATTGTAAGATATACACTAACTTGATCCCAACAATAATAATTACTTGCATCTATGAAACTTGTTTGTTTGATCTCACCATGATTCCCCTATGATTCCATGATTCCCTAGTATTGTTTATCATTTGTTCACATCCTTGTTTTTATTGCTTTCATTAGTTTAGAATTATCAACTCAAACCAATTGTGACAAAACTAGTGCAACTACAATTAGATTCAACAATTTGAGTACCCCCGTTCTTTGGATTCGACCCCGACTTGCTTGTTATGCTAGTAGTTGGGTATAAATGTGTTTTAGAGCGTACAACGACACGTTCATCAAAATGGCGCCGTTGTCGGGGACGGTGTTGTGTATTTGAATCATTCTTTTGTCTAGTTTTAGTTGTGCTTCTTCTTGAGCGATCTTCATTCCTTGAGAATTTTAATTCTTGTACTTGCTTTATTTCTTTTGTTCAACATGTCTACTTTCGCCTTTTGGCAATTTGAAAATGAGTCATTTGATAAATATATTGTAAGATTTGAAGATTATATGACTTATGTTTGGTATCATGGTTTTACTCTTTCAAATTATGAAGCATGTTGTGTTGTTTATAATGACATGAACCTTAAAACCCGCAACTTATCATTTCACTTGAGTGGTGGTAGGATATGTGAGATGAGTTGTGAGGAATTTTGGGAAATTGTTGAGTTCATGGCCACTGAATGTCTTAAACAAATTGTATATGACATCTTTGAAAGAGCCAAGGAAGGTATGTTGGAAGCAATAAATACCACATTTCAAAAATTCATTGAGGAAAACTATGATGAAAATGAGCTTTGTGAGAATGAAACACCTTCCTATAACCTTGAGCCAACCTACTATGTTCACAAATTTGCCCCTCCTTGGGAAGATGGAGTGATAGATGAAGAGAGTGATGATGATGAGGAGCACATTCTTAATTGTGAAACCAATGCTTGGATGCCGTCAACTTACTCTTCTTGTGTAACAATGAAACCAACTTCCATGGAATTTGATGTTAATGGGCAAAGTGAGAGTGAGATGGATGTGAGCTTGAGTGAAAACTCACCCTTTGAGGATGACATGTTAGAGGGAGACAATTGTGTTGAGCTTGGTGAGCCTTGTTACGACAACCCCTTTGATAATGGTCCTTGTTGGGATGAAGAATATGATGACATTTGGGAACCCCAAATTGACAATATTGAAGTCACCTTGGATGATAATGATAGTACTTGCCTTGAATGCGGTGACTTTGACTATTTGGAGGACGAGTTGAGTGATATGTTAAATTACTCGTTTCATGTTCCTTCCATCCATCACATCTCTTATAATTTTTGCCATAGTGTTCTTAATATGATTGTTCGGTCTATTACTTGGGCATTTTTCAATTGTATAATCTTGTGTTGTTATCCATTCCTATTTATATCTCACTCCCAAGACTTTGACCGACTTTTGCGTGCTTTAAGTGCTAGTGATATTTTGACATGAATTTATTAATCAACAGTCTTTGGTTTGATGGAGTTCCTCAATAATCATTAACTTGTATATATGCATTTAGTGTAGAATTTGCATTCATTTAATAAATTGCATGAGAGATGAAAGGGAGGGATCTCATATTTTAATTGAGCTTTTTGAAGGAAATTGATGAAAATGAGAAGATGGGAAATGTAAAGAAATGAATAAAATGGAGAATTTGGGCTTGTGCATATCCTACTTATCATTATAGAAGTGTTGGGCTAAATAATGAATCAATCCGTGGGAACCAAGCTCAACACGCACGAGTTGAAGTCCAAAGGAAGAAAAAAAATTCCATGCATTAGAAAACGGGCAAGTTCCTGAGAACCCGAGCATCCCAAAGCCCCAACTCGAGCGGGTCAAAAATGACTCGAGCGAGTCAAAACTCGAGCGTGTCAGTATGAACTCGAGCGGGTTGAGCCCGAAGTTACAAATCTGCACCAGAATTCAAGCGAGCTCAGCCCAGCCCGCCCGTGTTGAACTAGAAACCCGTGCTTCTTCTATAATCAGGTCGTGACATTGCAATGCACATCTATCCCACCTACCAATCTTCATCTTCTACATACAAACTCAACCCCAACTCACAAAAATCACTCAAACATCAACCAAATTACCCTCTAATTACTCTAAAATTCAATCTAATCCATTTCTACACAATAAAAACCAATATTTCAACCTTCTACATGCTCAAAATCACCCATTTTCATCACTTCAAAATTTGGGGTTTCAAAAATTCGTGAGCTCCATCTTACATTTCAGGTTTGATTTTTGCCTTCTAGCTTCAATTCATTGCTTCTAGTATTCTAATAAGGCATTTTCAAGGTTGATTGGTTCTTATTTGTGAAGATTTGAAGTATCTTTAGGTAGCAAGAGTAAGTCTACTACTTCTAAAGGAACACAAAGAAGAAAGGGAAGTAATTCTAATGCACCACCAGAGTTCCAAAGGCAAGAAGAGGAGCTAGTACCGGAAATAGAGCAACTTGGGGACTTCCCGGAAGTAGTATTCATCAAGAATGAGCATAGGAGACGATTTGTGAAACTAATGGGTATGGAATTTGAGCCTACTTGTTTCATTTGTCGTAATATATTGGATAAACTTGGTATTGAGAGTCAAATCGAGTCCTTCTTTAGAGGAATGGGTCTTGAGACGATGTTTAATATGCATGAGGTGACATATCTTAGCCTCACATTGGAATTCTTGTGTAGTCTCAAAGTTTTTGAAGGAGAAAGATATGGGGTATGCTTGGAATTTAGGTTGTGTAATGAAACCCACCGGATGCATTTGGGTACTTTTGGTGAAATTTTTGGACTTGAGATACCCGAGACCGACCTTGAGAAACCCATAGGGTTCACGGAGTCATACTTATGGAGAGCGATTACCAGGTTGGAATTACATGGTTTTAGGAGGTGTCATGCTTTCTACATTCATCATCCGGTCATTAGAGTGTGGCATCAATTTATTGTGGGGACTATCAATGGTAGGAGTGACACGAGAAGCGTTAGTCAACTTGACATGACTTTTCTTGAGTCTTATTTGAATGTCCAAGGATTGCCAAAATATAACTTTAACCCCGCTCTTGAGTTACTTGTCCGGTTCCGAGGTCTAGCAAGGGGTACGACTAAGTCCAAGGGAATTGTGATGGGTGGCCTTGTGACTAGGATGGCCAATGTGTTGTGGCCGGGTTTAATGATGATGGGAGGTATATAGCTCTACCCGGGGATACTTTGATTGATGAGAAGGTTATCTTTAGGCATCACAAATGGTGCAAGTATAGTGAGTCGGGAAGCATTGATTGCTACACCAAGGGAAGCACTACATTCACCCTTCCTTGTTGGGACCTTCCTCCCACCGAGCCTAGGTCGAGCTACCTTACACCTATGCCGAGCTACCTCATTCCCATTGAGAGGATTGTGGCTCCCCTACCTAAGAGACATGAGGAGGCGCCACCTACTCCTCCCCATGCACCGCCACCATCCCAAGGTCCAAGCCTTGGCATCCCACCATTCCTTCATGGTGTTCGGCCCTCTTATACGGAGATACCCCCATATCCCCATGTCTACCAACCTTACACTCCTCCTCCTTCCAACACCCCGCCATCGGGCATTGATATCTTGATGGGTATGATGAGAGACATGGATTTTAGGATCCACCGTTGGCATGAAGACAACTATTTGGCTCTTTACACTCAATATTACCACATGGCTCAACAAGAGTTTATTGATCCTAACGGACCTAGGCCCTCTTGGATGCAACCGCACCTTGTGTTCCCAAACCAGGCATGAATGAAGATGATCAAAGGGGAGGAGAAGAAGAAGAAGAAGATGAAGATGATGAAGATGACGATAGCCTCGATGAAGGAGGCTTTGATTGAGATCGTGATTGTAAGAACCCTTTATTTCCTTATCTCTTATGTATAGTTGCATTGCATTTTAGATTATTTTGTATTGTAATATATCTCACATGATTCATGTAGTTAGTTTCATATAAACTTGCATTCACGCTTAGTTACTAATGACCAAACCTATTCCTTTCTATATTAGAAATAGTGCTTAAATCGGTTCGGGGAGGTTTGATCATAGGTGACCTAAGCTAATTTAAATTAGCTTCCAACTTAATAGAGAACATGCATCATTTAGTGTAGCTTAGATTGCATTCATTTGTCATATATGACATATAGAATTGCATTTAATTAGAGAATGCATTCATTCATATCATATCATTGCATTTGTACTTCATTTCCATAAATTCAAAAATCCAAAAACATGTATTTCTTTTTCATTCCTACTCCTAAATGTACATTGAGGACAATGTCCAAAATAAAGTGGGGGATGAGAATTTATATTCCAAAATACATAAAAAATTGAAAATTTTCGAAAAACTCAAAAATATGTTCTTTAGTTTTATAAAAACAAAATCCATAAAAATTTCAAATTTTCAAAATCCAAAAACATGTTCTTTCCTTTGTAGTGTAGAATTGTATATATTGTATATATATTTTTTGTCACTCTTATCACATTGGGTCGACTACGCCACATTTGGGGCATGAAGGAAATAGAAGACCGCATGGTATGATCTTTCCAAATCTCCTTCCTCCTTTTTATATGTTAATGACAATGTGGCTATATTTTGATTGATGCGGTATGAACCAATGTGTTGCTAAGAGTTTGCATTTCGTTTACATGACATTTTAGTTGATAGAAGCATATGCATTAGAGTTTTATATATGTTAGTTGCATCATGGCATATAGTTGAATGGTAGAAAATTTTGTGAAAATGCCTATTTGGGAAGCTTGACAAGTGTATATAAGGCCCTTGTAGATAATTTTACTCCTAGAGACTTTGTACCTTTTGTCCCATGGACTAAGGCCTAGTCAAGAGTACCTTGTGGTGTGATAACTCCTTGGCTACCGTTTATTCCAAGGTGACTTTTGATGCCGTGCAACCGTCCTTACACTTCTATCATTATATTTTGTCAACGAAAAGGGAATGGGCACAAAATATCAAATTGAGTTCAAGTACCAAATCAAAATCAAATGTTTACAAATTGTATCGATGAAATGAGGAGCAAAAATAGACTCCTGTGCTTTAATAGAAGTACCCTTGCTACAAATGGGGTTTCTTTGAAAAATGTTCAAAAATGCAAAATTGAAATTACCAAGTATCAAAATGCCAAACATCAAAAATGCAAAGAAATGTTCTTCAATGTCAAATACTACAAAAATGCGGGGAAAAATAAACCCAAAAGCAAACAACTATCATGAAACTCATACACTTTAAATCCCTTTTATCCATTGATCATCCTACTTTTATTGTATGGTGGAGAGGGGACGACCCTTCTTCTTATCTAGGCAAGAGGGGGAATTCTGCGATCCTACAGTGTTTTCTAACAACATAGGGACTTGGCTCTTGACAAAAGCATTTAGCAATTGTGGACAAAGGTAACCTAGTTTAACACAACTTGGAGGTGACTTGTTTCTATCCTCCTGGACTTAGTAACTAAGAGAACCAATATCTATGATGGAGTGTGTGCCCTTGAATTTCTTCCCTTGTAGGTGATTTCCGCCACTTAGATGAGGAAAGTGGCTATTCTTTTGTTGATGCATCCATTATTTATTTTGTGTGCTTAATGCTTGGATGTGTCGCCATTTTGACAAGCTCCAACTTGCCTTGCAAGAAGGCATCTTGCCTCCTAGATGTCTTGTTGTGAGTTGAAGGGGCGGAGTGAGACCCGCTAATTGTCTCACATCGGCTATATTAGTATTATTAGTTTAAATAAAAGTCTAGTTCTAGTCACCTCTTTAATCGGGACGAGTAAAGGTTCGGTTTGGGGATATTTGATGTGAGTCATAATTACGCACATTTAGTCCCCTAACTAAGCCTCATTTTGCATACTAATATAGCATTTCATAGCCATTTTATTCGTCATTTGATTCCTATTTGCTTTCCTAATGCATTTTATATGTTTTGTAGGAAAGGAGATAATGAGGCGGAATTTCCGTCTCTCGCGCATATTCGGAAGCTTGTTGATGATCTTGGATTGACTATTATGAAGAGGAGGCAATAATGATGACCAAGAATGATAGAAATAAAGAGTATATGAAGGCATCATAGGCGTAAAATCAAGGGAAGAAGGCCTGACCCTCAACCCGCTCGAGTCGAGCTCAACCCGCTCAAGTTGGTGCCCAGACTGCCTCCCACGGATCCCCTTTGAAACGTGCAAGGCTCTATTCGACACTTATGCTTATTTTCTAATCTACCCTTGCTTAAACCTAATGTTGTACCTACTATATAAACTTTATTTGTAATAACTAAGAGATTAAGTTCCCTTAGATTAGATTAGGAGTATATTAGAATAGCTTAGCCTTTAATCATTCTACAAATTGCTGATGTGACTCGTATTTGAGCATATTTAGTCCCCGAATTAACCTCGTTCCCATGCTTTCTAGCATATATTAGGGTCATTTCTTATCTTTAGTTTCCCATTTTGCATATTCTTTGAGGTTTTGTGTCCTTGGTAGGAGAGAATCGCTAACCTTGCATTTATGGAGCGAAATGGAGCTAAATGGATCGCATGTAATGACTAAGCATCGAAGAGGAGACCAAGACTAGAGGCCTAAGCAAAGAAATGAAGTGAAATGGGCAATGAAGAAAAGATCCTCGCATCCCCAACACGATCCCCGCGGATTGTTAAGGAGCCAAACAAGAGGAGAACCTTGTTCTACGATCCGAGCGGCCTGAGCTCAGGACGAGCGTCCCAGAGGCAGGATCCGACCGTCTCCTAGACAATCCGAGTAGATCTTCTTACAGGACCAGCCGTGCTTCAGAAGAGGATGAGCGGATCCTGGTGAGAGTTACAGCATGATCCACGCATCTCCCTCGGGATGAGCAAGATTGTTAAGTTTTTCTTAGGGACTTAATTGCCATTTAAGCCCTTAGTAACCCTAATCCTTGTACTTAATTTTAGTATAAATTGTTAGAAATTAATAATCTCATTATACAACATATTCATATATGTTACAATTAATTTAGTCATAAAATTAAATTTAGATCTTATGCATGCAAACATGAATAAGAATAGAGAAGAAATCGTTTTCCTTACTATAAAATTTTGGATCAAAGGGCACAAGTAAGATCTCCTTCTTACCTGATATTGTGAGTCCCTCACAAAGTGCCTTCATCAAAGGACGGGACATAGTAGGTAACATTATGATTTGTCAAGACCTTATAAGACTTTATAGGAGAAAGTCTTGTTCACCTAGGATTTTGATGAAACTTGATCTACAAAAAGCATATGACTCTGTTGAATGGGCTTTTGTAGAGGATATGTTGAGGACCCTGGGATTTCCTGACCAAATGGTGTGTCTCCTTATGCAATGTGTTTCTACACCCTCTTCTTCTATTGCTCTTAATGGTGAAGTCTTTGGGTTCTTTAAAGGAAAGAGAGGGTTGCGGCAGGGGGATCCTCTTTCCCCCCTGCTATTCACTCTTTGTCTTGATTATCTTAGTAGACTGTTGATGATCACTCAGAAGCATCCTCTTTTCAGGTTTCACCCCCTGTGTAAGAGGGTGGAGTTGTCCCATCTTTGTTTTGCTGATGACTTGATTCTTTTTAGCAAAGGAGATAGCAGCTCAATTGATCTTTTACTCAAAACTTTTGAGTGTTTCTCTAAAGCTTCTGGGTTGAAAATGAATAATGGAAAATCAAGTTTCTATTGTAATGGGATGGCTGCTGACCTGATTGATGAAGTTCAGCAGAGAACTGGGATGATGCAAGGGACTGTACCCTTTAAATATTTAGGGGTGAGTGTATCCTCCAAGAAGCTGTCTGTCTTGGAATGTAATTGCTTAGTAGATAAAATTGTGGATAGAGTTAGAAGTATGGGAGCACGATATTTATCTTATGCAGGGCGACTTGTAATGGTTAAAGCTGTGTTTAGCACTCTTCATGATTATTGGGCAAGGATCTTCATTCTGCCTCAAATAATTATAAAAAAGATAGAAGCTGTGTGTAGGGACTTTTTATGGCATGGCAAGGAGTCCAAAAATAGTCCTGCAATGGTGGCTTGGGAACAGATTTGCAGACCCAAGAAATATGGAGGACTGGGTTTGAAACAGTTGCATTTGTGGAATTTGGCGTCTATTGCAAAATATGTGTGGTGGATTGAGAGTAAGGCTGACCATCTTTGGGTCAAATGGGTACATGCCATCTACATCAAAGCTGGGGAGTGGCACTTTTATAAACCTACTCTTAATTCAAGCTGGTCTTGGAGAAAGGTATGTCAAGTGAAGGAGAGATTTTTGCCTTTGCTTCAGTCTGGGACTGGTTTACAGGGAGGTTATACTGTTAGTCAGGGATATAGTTGGTTGCAGCCTGCGGTTGAACAGGTGGATTGGGCTCCATGGATTGTGAATAACTGGCTTGTACCTAAGCATGGGTTCATCAGCTGGTTGGCTGGGCAGAATCGTTTGCTGACACAAGATAGGTTGCTTAGGATGAAGATAATTCAAACTAACTCTTGCTATTTGTGTGGGCAAGGACAGGAAGAGCATTCCCATCTTTTTTTCAAAAAGCGTTTATAGCAAAGACATGTAAGAACTTGGTGTCTGCTTGGTGCAAAGAGAAGTTGCCTGAGCAAGATTGGTGTGCTTGGTGGATAAAGAGAAGATATAGAACCATCACTAAAAAGAAGATCATGGGACTAATTCTTGCTGCATTGATATATCATATTTGGGCTGCTCGTAATACTTGTCGAGTTGATAGATTCTTGAGTAGGCCTGAGGTTGTATTGCAGAAGATAAAGCATGATGTAAGAAGTAGAATTAAAAATTGTAGCTTTAAAAGTCATAGTGGAAGTGTAGTAGTGTGGACTGATCAGATTATGGTGTCGTAAAAGGAACAACTCCCTTGTAGTTGATCCTTAAGTTTGTATGGTTGGAGTTTTGATTTTAATGACAAGCTTACATTATCCCAAAAAAAAAAAAGATCTCCTTCTTACTTGTTCTTGAGCTTTCCTTATATGGATGAACAAAGATTCAAGCTTAGAATCCCTCCCAAAGATGAATACCCAAGATAACCCCTTAAAAGACTAATATTATTTGAACTAGAACAATATTAATCTTACTAAAAATTGACCCAAAATATTGTTGGTACTCTTGTTTATTCGGCCAAGAGTAAGGAAGAATTTTGGAGTTATTCTCTCTTATCTTTCTATAAGTTTTATGAGAGATATGTTGAAAATGAATAATACACTAGTTTGCATGTAGTGTAAGTGTGAAAAATTAAGCAAAAATATTTGCTCTTTTCTTATGGGAAAACCGGAAGAGAAAGCCCAATGCATGCTCTCCTTTTCTTCCCAAGAGAAAGCTATGTATGCAAGGCTATGTGTAGGTTTTATAATTATGTTTTCCACTTATAAATAATCAACATAATTTTTATCCTAATACTCCCTCCATTTCGGTAAACACACATAAAATGGATGAGTCCATTTTATTTGTGATTTTGTCAATATGTCACATGTGACACATTACATGACATCTTATATATAAAATATATTTTTAACAATTAAAAATCAACATATTAATAAAATATGTCACTTATAAAAATTAACATAGTAATTCACAATTACTTGTACCAAAAATGGTTTACCAATTTATAAATCACAACATCTTGTATTTATAATAAATTATTCATTTCGTTTCAATTGTTTCCGTAAACAATAATTTCATCTAAGTAATAAAACAATTCGATTACTTAGACCGTATCTTATTATAATCAAATTACAATAAGACACGTAAATAAAACTCACAAAATCATCCGTCAATTTTAAGCAATTTAATTAACCCGTATCGACATACGATCAATTAAATAATCAATTAAGAGTGTTACCCTTTCGGTATGACCTAAGGGGATCAACTGATCACCACCGTCGCACGACAGTAATGTCAAACTCTAGTCAGCCAATCATTACCGATATGTGTGGACCAGTTGACTGTAAAATATTACATCCTACATGTATTCTTAAAATGAGATTTAAACATGTGATCATCATGATCAATAGTTGTGATCGCATTATTGTCGGAGGTCACATATTCCAACAATCTCCCACTTGTCCTCGACAAGTGTGCGTCACCAATTCTCTTGTCCTATTACTATCTCCCACTCAATGCAAGGTGTCTTTCAGGTCGTACTTGCAAGTGATCATATCGAGAGTGGTTTCCTCGATCTGGAGAATAACTGATTGACCGGAATTATCTACCATAGATACCTTCCGAGCGTGGCCACGCATTTCCAGTTCATTACTCCTCGAGTGGCCCTGAGATATTGTTATAACCCTGACAAGGGGTGGACAATTCTTATCGCACTTATTCCCTTCGACTAGCCACAGCAATCATAACCCAAAATATGCCCATTTGTCCCCATTAACGAAGGTCGTAGTAACATAAATCAAAGTTAATCTGTAACTGTACTACCTTAGGCGAATAAACTTTAGTCAAAAGAATCGACTCACTAGAATACTATAGTAGCTCTCGCCACGACCGGACTATATAAATTTGCCAGAACTCTATAAGCGGTCATTAGCCCGACAAAGTGTTCCTAACAGTCTGCCTATGTGATCGACTAGTCATCTCACATGACTCTATGGCACTTGAACTTGCCATCAATCGCATCACACTCTAGTCACTTCGAGACGTCACCTCATATAAGTGACAATGGACGAATATTATGTTAATCCGGGTTCACTTTAACGGGGTGGGGAGATCATTATTTTCTAAGGGATGGGGAGATCATTATTTTCTAACCTAATTTTAACCTAGTTTTACTCATCATTTCTCTCATCAGAAAATCACACAAAAACCCTAATATTTTACAGAAAATTGGGGACCTCATTCTAGCAATTTTAAGGGGTATTTCTCGGAGCATCTTGGGTGCAACTGATAAGAGAATATCATTGCGATATTGTTCATAGGCGGAATTAGCTAGGACCGAAGGTTATTTCTAATTCTCTTTACCCTTTTGTTTATGTAATTTAATTTTATGACTAGCATTCATCATGATATATTCGTTATAGTCCTTATATTTAAAGGGATGCATACAGATAAATCCCACAAGTGGTATCAGAGCCAAGGCCACGAATTATAATTTTGATGATTTTCATAAAATGAATTGTACAAAGGGTTTATGAATCGAAAAAAAAAAAAAAAAACTACACGGCTGGATTTTTTTTATTTATGCCGATTGAATTTTTTTTATGCAGCCGGTTTGTTCTTGTTTTTTGATGCGATATTTCCATTTGATTTTCATATTGTTGTTTTTAATCAGTTAAGATAATAATATGATAATTTGTAGATGTTTCGATTTATTAAATCGAGATGTAAATGGAAATCGGTTTTGCCGAATTGATAATTTTTTTTTGAGCCGTGAATTTTTTTTTCGTTTTCGTTACTGTTCACGGATGAACAGTATTATGAAAAAAAAAATATATATATATATTTTCTGTTTTTTTCTTTCGGTTTCTCCTGAAAAACCGATTAAGTTTTTTTGCGACTGTTTTGTTTATGCCGATTTGAAAAGCATCCGAAAAAAAAAATCCCTGTTAATGTTCACGTGGTTACTGTTCACAGAGGACAGATTTAAAAAAAAAAAAAAAAATTGTCTTGTTTCGGTTTTTACAGATAAAACCGTGTACAATATATGAAACGGGCTGTTTTTTTTTGTTCTTGCTGTTATTGCCGAGAAAAAAAAAGGCTTGTTTTATTTTTCCTTGTTTTAGCCGAGACTTATAAAAAAAAAGATTTTTTTTTGTTTGTTTTGGCCAATATTAATTATACATTACCTTTACAATGTATGATTAATTGTTGTGAAACGGTTCACAATTTGAAGATACCTATTTATTTTAAAGCAGTTTAAAATATTGATGGATTAAATTCATATTACAAGTTTAATATGAATTAAGATTGAAATTAATGTGATTAATTGAGGAATTGTCACTTAATTTGATTTAAATAGGTGGTTTGGATAAAATTAATCAACATAATTAAAGAATTATGTCTTGCATGTTTAATTTTTTTAGTTGATGCATTTTTTTAGTTGAATGAATCGTCTGAATGGTTTAATTTACGTATTTTTACAATCGGTTGTAATTTGTAATACTTAGTGTGGCCTTAGTTAATTATGTTTTCGTAATGAAGGAAACATAATTTTTATTTAATTATGAGATCTCGAATCTCTTTTATTTTTCTTTAGTTTTTGGGTTTTGAAATTAGAATGTAATAAATAGGTTTATTATGTAAATTTATTTATTGTAATTTTCGAAGAAGACTAAAGATGGAGATTGGAGCTCACTCCCGCTACATGGATCAAGATGGAACATCGAGACAAGCTTCTCGGGTCCAAGGATGGATTCCAAACTTGTATTTAATGTTCATTTTGATAGGATAGGCCACACTAGGACTTTATTATTGCTTTTACGTTTTACATTCCTATTGCTTTTCATTCACATGATGGTTTATGCATCATATTCCGCCTAAAACCAAACCACCTACTACTAAAATGCATGAAAATTGACTCATATAGGTTGTATGATAGTTTTCATGGACATACAGATGTCACAGACTTATTAAGCCATCACCTTAGTTTATTCATTCTCGCATGCTAGATATTAGTTCACTTAAAATGAATTAAAATAAAGTTGATGGGATCTTCCTATAAAACGGAAATTGAGATTAGTCTTTATAAGGGCAAACAACTATGAATCCCTTCTTCGTCGGTAGGCATAATATGACCCCTTCTACGTTGGGTAAGTAGTTTGTGTTGACTTAGTTTATCTCAACATTATAGTCCGAAGAGTTTCTCGTGATTATGATGGACTAAAGATAGAATTTACAGAAATTTATCGACCAAAAATTATAACGGTAGAATTAGCTAAAAGGTTAGCTTATCAATTTACAGATAATTGAGTCTTGGGATCATTTATATAATTCTTGAGGAAGGTCAATTGTATAAATGTTTTGAGTCTTCGCGTTATGACATTAGATCATTAGACTTAAATTAAAATCGATGCACATGCTTATTATTTATTCTTCTTTTCGCAGTGTAGAACACGTTTATTTTGATAATACTGTTACAAATGTCTGGAAATAACGCAATCCAAATACCTAGTGCCACACTTGGACGCGAGTCCTGGCTGCAAATATTCATGGACCAAATGAATCAGTTCACACGTCTGAAAAACGACGGGTCCAACTTTGCGGACTGGGAGGCAGCACTACGGAATGCTGCCATTGCTGACGGTAAGCTCAGATACTTAACTGAGACAATACCGGTAAACCCAGGCCCCAATGCAGGAGTCAACGAGTCACTCACTTATAGTGACTTCTTTATGGAAGCGGGTGCGATAAAGAACGTACTCATCTTTGCAATGGAAACCAATTTGCAGAGACGCTTCATTGCCCAAGGTGCGAACAACATTTTCAACACGCTCACTAACGAGTTCTCAAAAGCACCGAGAATCGTTACATATGAGCATACCTCTCGCTTCTTTGATGCGAAACTCCAGAAGGGCCAACCGGTTAGCCCACACATTCTTCACATGATTGAGAATGTCGAGAAGCTGGAGGCTCTTGATTGCAAAATCAGTGAGAGCATTGTCATTGACCGAATGCTTCATTCTCTTCATGATGGTTTTGCCCTTTTCAGGGCAAACTACTACATGAATGACTTGAAAAAGAGTCCTCGTGAGCTACACTCCCTTCTCGTACAGACTGAGAAGGATATGAAATTGAGTGGGAGCATAAAGCAGGATGTTCTCACGATTTCCAACAAGGGTAAAGGTAAGGGCAAGGCTCATGGCGACCTAGCTGTAGGTAAGCCAAAGTTTAAAAAACCAGGAAACGGTAAGAGTGCGCCTGGTGAGACTAGTGGCTCACAGGGCAAGGCAAAGAGTAAGGGCGGTGACATTGAGTGCCACCATTGTCACAAGACTGGACATTGGAGGAGGAACTGTCCCGTGTACTGTGAGGACATCAAAGCAGGCCGCGTCGTTCCTATGTGTATGTCATCTTATATTCATATGATTGTGATTAACCATGCAAGTTTCGGAACTTGGGTACTTGATACTGGTTGTGGTTCTCATCCGTGTAATCATTGACAGGGCCTAAAGAACATCATACCTCTCGAAAAGGGTGATATGGACCTGCGAGTCGGGAATGGAGCAGGAGTTGCTGCTGTCTCGAAGGGAACATATGTAATCCAACTCCCTACTGGTTTTGAGTTATTTTTAAATAACTGTTACTATGTACCCAGTTTGTCTAAGAACATTATTTCTGTTTCCATACTTGCTAAAGACGGTTTTACATTTTCAATAAAGGATAATAGATGTATTTTCTCTTTCAATGAAATGATTTATGGCAAAGCAGTTTCCATGAATGAAAATTACATCTTAGATCAAACCACGGAAGTATTACACATGAATAATAAGAAATTAAAGGTTGGTGACAAAGATCAAACCTATCTATGGCATTGTCGAATGGGACACATAAATGAGAAACGCGTAAAGAAACTCGTCGATAATGGGACTATTCCCGCATTCGAATTTTCTACATATGGCACGTGTGAATCATGTCTCATTGGCAAAATGACTCGAATTTCCTTCAAAGGTGTTGGAATGCGCGCTAGTGACCTATTAGAACTCATACATACTGATGTTTGTGGACCTATGTCAATTACCGCTAGAGATGGCTATAGATATTTCATCACTTTCACGGACGATTTGAGTAGATACGGATATGTCTACTTAATGAAGCATAAAAGTAAGTCCTTTGAGAAATTCAAGGAATACCAGAACAGGGTTGAGAACCAACTGGGTAGAAAGGTTAAAGCACTCCGTTCAGATCGGGGTGGCGAATATCTTTCAAATGAGTTTGATCAACACCTTAAAAACTGTGGAATCGTTCTACAGTTAACTCCACCTGGAACACCTCAATTATATGGTGTGTCCGAGCGGAGAAATCGAACCTTACTTGATATGGTTCGATCCATGATGAGTCACACGGTAGTGCCTGATTCATTATAGGGTTTTGCTCTTTTGTCAGCTGCTCTTATACTTAACCGAAATCCGACTAAAGCTGTCGACAAGACTCCATAAGAAATGTGGAAGGGAACGGTCCCTAACTTGTCCTTTATTCGGGTTTGGGGTGCGAGGCTTATGTCAAGTGGAGACACTAGGATAAGCTCGGCCCGCGATCGGTCAAGACATACTTTATAGGTTATCCAAAAGGAACATTTGGTCATTACTTCTATTCGCCTACCGAACATCGAGTTTTTGTTGCGGCTAGTGCGACGTTCTTAGAGAAAGAATTTCTCGAGAACAAGACGAGTAATAGAACCTTCGAGCTGTCGGAGATTCCATAACCAACAACCGAGGAACGGATGGAGGAAGTTGTTCCTCCAACTGATGATACGGTTAATATTCCTGAGGAACCTAGTAGGTCGGGTAAAGTCTCTCATCCTCCGGACAGATACATTGGTATGGTCGAGGAGAATGACGTTTTACTCTTAGAGAGTAATGAACCCGCTACCTATAAAGGTGCTATGGCCTGTTCCGACTCAAACCTATGGCTCGAAGCCATGCAATCCGAGATGGACTCCATGTATGAGAATGACGTATGGGATCTAGTTAATTTACCTAATAAGGTAAAACCTCTACAGTGTAAGTGGCTTTACAAAATAAAGCGTTCTGTAGACGCGCAACCAGATACCTATAAGGCACGACTAGTGGCAAAAGGTTTCACTCAAGTGCACGGATTGCATTATGATGAGATTTTTGCACCTGTAGTCATGTTACGTTCCATTCGGATAATCTTAGCGATTGCTGCTTTTCATGATTATGAAATTTGGCAAATGGATGTGAAACCGCCTTCTTAAACGGTTATTTGGAGGAAGACTTGTACATGGTGCAACCCAAAGGTTTCATAGATCCTGAACATCCTAAGAAAGTATGCAAGCTTAAGCGCTCCATTTATGGACTTAAGCAAGCTTCTCGGAGTTGGAATCATCGTTTCGACCAGGTGATAAAAGAGTATGGTTTCACTCGATCGGTTGAAAAACCATGCTTATATATCAAGTCGAGTGGGAGCAAGATTGTACTCTTGATATTGTATGTCGATGACATACTCCTGATTGGGAATGACATTCCTCTCCTATCTTCGGTTAAAGAATGGTTGAAGAACCATTTCCAGATGAAAGATCTGGGTGAGGCACAACGCATTTTGGGAATCCGTATCTACCGAGATAGATCACGACGGATGTTATCACTTAGTCAGGAGTCTTATTTGGATAAGATTCTTGAGAAGTTCAGCATGACCAACTCCAAGAAGGGGAACCTTCCAATGACGTCTGGGATGCAGTTGAGCAAGTCTCAGTCACCCACGACGCCTGAAGGGATTGAGCGCATGAGTCGTGTTCCTTATGCATCTGCAATAGGATCAATCATGTATGCCATGATATGCACACGTCCAGACGTGGCATATGCATTGAGTATGACGAGTCGGTACCAAAAGAATCCATGTACCTACGGAGGACTAAGGATTGGGTATTGACTTACGGAGGAGATACTAAGCTATGCGCAACCGGTTACGCAGATGCTAGCTTCCAAACGGATCGAGATGATTAGGAATCTCAGTCTAGATTCGTTCTTACTCTTAATGGTGTTGCGGTCAGCTTGAATAGTTCCAAACAGGAAGTTGTAGCAGATTCTACTACTGAGCCATTGAAGTATGATAAGCATGGAGGGCACGTTATTTCCATGAGAACTAAACGTGTACCTGAGTTATAGTAGTCGATTATGAATTCGATACGTTATCTTTTTCATATACTATTTATAACTTCATCGTTTTATTATAATATTTTGTTTTTCATGTGGATTGTACTGACAACTTTGAACGCCACAAAGTGAACTGAATTACATTATATTTTGTTTGGTCCGTAATCGCCTACAAGAGCTGATAACTCTGGCTATTATATTGTGCAGTCGATTGATGGTGGGTTCAACGAGCCATAAGTCAAACTGTTGACTGATCGATCACAAATGCGAGATTATAACGATACCTCGTAGGACAAATTTTTGTGACAACGTAATGGAGTCCTAAATGTTTAAAAACATTCGGTGCCAGGTCGTGGATAGGACATCCATTGTGTTCCTAGAGTCGATTCTTTTGACTATCGACTATCTCTTGAGATTAAGGCAGTTTTTTGGTGACTTTGGTTTCTTTTTTACGGTCCTGCCGTAACTGGAGGCTAAGTAGATTTTTTCTGGGTCATTTCATACTGTGCTTACATCTGCAGGATTCGAGTTGAGGAAAATATCCAACCCTTATCAGGTATAGTTATTTCTCAGGGCCACTCGAGGAGTAATAACTGAAATGCATGGCCATGCTCGAATGATGATTCGTTTATCAGTTAAGTTACTCTCTAGTCGGGGAAACCACTCTTGATAATGATCGCTTGTAAAATACGACCTTTGTGAATACGGATTTGCAAATTGTTTTACATTGAGTGGGAGAAATTTTAGGATATGATAATCGGTTATCGCACATACACTTGTGAGGACAAGTGGGAGTTTGTTGGAGCTTGTGTCGTCCACAAATTAGTGTGATAACATTTGTAAATCTCTTACAGGTTCACAAGGTTACACTTCGTATTTTAATCAGTTGATTAACGATTACCTAATAACGGTTGGCTTGCTAGAAAGTTTGACGTTATTATCATACAGATGGCGGTGATCAACTGGTCCCTAAAGGTCACGCCTATAGGATGTGTTTGAGAGATGTGGTTATAGAAATATAATCACATTGATGCCTTATATGACTAAACAGTTAGTCAATGTGTTGATGAGACAATTATTTAATGAAGATTAAATAATATTAGTTGAGACGAATTAACTGTCAATTCGTAAATTGAATATAATAAGTAGTATTTAATTAAATGTATGTAATGTTAGCTTGGACGAATTAATCTGTTAATTCGTAATTATATGTAATCGGTTATATTTAATATCAACAAGATGAATGTGTCATAGTGGTAATAGTGAGGGTACTCAAACCAAGAGGTCATGTGTTCGATCCTCACTAGATGATAATTTATATTTAACACATTTTATACATTTTTGGAATAACCGAAAATAAGGAAATTATACTCCTTATTAATTTCGGTATATGGGCCGAAGATTTGGAAGGAAAATATCTACCCTATTACACCTTATACTCGGTTTTATAAGGGATGGGGAGATCATTATTTTCTAAACTAATTTTAACCTAGTTTTGCTCATCATTTCTCTCATCAGAAAATCACACAAAAAACCCTAATATTTTACAGAAAATTGGGGACCTCATTCTAGCAATTTTGAGGGGTATTTCTCGGAGCATCTTGGGTGCAACTGATAGGAGAATATCATTGAGATATTGTTCATAGGCCGAATTAGCTAGGACCGAAGGTTATTTCTAATTCTCTTTATGTAATACTACTGTTTTATGAGTCTTTGGGTACTCTATCGAGTAGGCCTTACTCTGTCGAGTAAGGGTGTGTTGCGGTTTTAAAATAGTTTCTGACCTGTTGGGTACTCGATCGAGTAACCTTGATACTCGATCGAGTAAGGGGGCACTCGATCGAGTACCTCAGCTACTCGATCGAGTAGCTCGGTTGACGGGTTATGTTTTGACGGGTTTTGTTAATAACGCGGATTAGTATATATAATATGTCGTCATCTTTAGTAAACACTTTTATAAACCTAATTCAGTTAAAAGGAGATTGAAACTACGTAGTTCGCTTCATCCGCATTATTGGCAAATCCCGGAGCTTGAGAGGTCGGATTTTATTGTTCTTCATACCTTTGTGATCCTTGCGTCGTGGGTAAGATCTACATACCAATTTTATAGTATTTCTTTAAGTTTCGTTAAACCCTAATTTTGAGAATTGGGGGTTTTTATGATTTATTAAGGTTAGATTGTGATTATGTGATTATGTGATAGGAGAAGGATTTGTAAAGGAGAGGTTTTGAGACAGCTGCTAGATCGTCTGATGGTTGTGTTGCTTTCCAAGTAGGGTTTCCCTACTCAGTATTACTTACATAATGTGTGGTGATTGTGCTGTAATTAGTATAATTGGTTGATTCAGACGATGTTGTGACTGTGATTGTGATTGTTTGTCTGTGGTTCTCGAGATGCGTTCTCGTTCTCGGTGGAGTCACTTGCGGGAGTGGCTTCACGCCCTAGTTTCGTCCTTCGTGGAACCCGCCACGGAAGGGGATGTGCACATTAATGGGACAGGGTTATCGCTCGGTATGATGAGCGGGGCTTAGGTGGGAACGGCTGCGGTCCTCCACGCGGGCTGGTCCAAAGTGGACGATCGGTGACGGAGATGGAGTGGAGTACCGATTGTGTATGATTGCTTGAGCTGTGTTGGTTGTTTGTCTTGTTGATATATAACTTGTGTAAATAGTACGACCCGTTTAAATGTTTTAAAAACTGTGGTGATCCATTCGGGGGTGGTGAGCAGTTATTGAGCAGGTATGATATGATGCGTATGGGATAGCCGGGATGAGTCATCACGTTGCAGTTAGAAGTCTTCCGCTGTGTCAGATGATGTCTAGTAGCTTGATAGTTTTATCAGTAGACGGATTGAGTACTTTGTAATTCCTTTGACAGTTTTGGTTTGAGATATGTAATCACTTAAATTATATTTACTATTTAAATATGTTTCTTTATTGTCTTATGATTATCATTGCCTCGGGTAACCGAGATGGTAACATCCTTATACCTGGGTGGTCCTGGTAAGGCACTTGGAGTATGGGGGTGTTACAAATGGTATCAGAGCGACGATCCTGAAACCTGTAACCAATGAATCTAATGAATATAGGGAGTCAATTAAAATGAACCCGGGGTAATGGTTGTAGGAGCTAATGCAAAGGCTTGGGAGACGTCCTAAAATCGCGAACTTGCCCTACAATATTGAACCGGTCACCATGGGATATGAGTCGGGATCGCTATGTGTTTATCTTGTGAATTGTGTACCTATATGGTGATGTGTGGCATGAATCAGTGGATGTATGTATGTGGAGAATGGGAATGTGTAGAAAAGATGGTAATGATATGATTTCGTAAGTTATTGATTGAAAGCATGATAGTTGTTTTACGATATGGCATTATAGAGATACGGGAAAAAAATTTGTTTGATTTGAGTTATACATAGAGTTATGTATACATATATGTTGTTGGTAGTGTTGTACGAGTTTATATAGCCGAAAGTTTGAGTAAGAGCATGAATAATTGGTGGAAAAAGATGATAAGTGTTGCATGATAATATGATTTTTTTTTTTAAGCATGTTGTATGATGGAAGAGATGTTATAATTTTGTTATGCCAGTAACATGTGAATATGATACTTGATGTCATATAATTGTAATTTTGTTTACGTAAAGTTATATAATAAAAACTTGTGGGTAATATGTGATTGGTAAGTTGAATGATATATGTGCATCTAGTTATTTGTTGCTTGGCTTTTGAAGATAGTAACATATGACTAGGAATACTGGTTTTATGAGTTTTGGATTGGTTTTGTTTGCTTGGTTGTTGTCTAAGTTGTTTGGAAGTAAAAATCAAATAGTTTTGTCGTCTGTTTACAGCAAAGTTGTCTTTAAACTGTTATAACTTGAGATGCATAAATGATTTTGATGTGATTCCAATTGGAGGTGATAGCTTGTCCTTTTACGATTCTAAAGATAGGTCACACGCCCAAATCGACCAAGAAACGAGTGAGTTATGACTGTTTTACGAAAACTGGACAATGCTGAGAATTGCGTAGGGTACTCGATCGAGTAGCCTTGCAACTCGATCGAGTAGGGGGGCACTCGATCGAGTACCTCAGTTACTCGACCGAGTAGCACTGGTGATTTGTTTTACGTGCTTCTGATCTTCACCTACTCGATCGAGTAAGTCACTTACTCGATCGAGTGGCTCGTATTTCGATCTAGCGACCCTGTTTTGGGTCATATGCTTATCTTTTGAATTCGTTGCATGTTATATTTAATTCAAAGTGGTTATTTTGCTTCTTTATGCATTGTTTTACTTGTACGTTGGTCTTGACGCGTAAGTTACCCAATCTTGTGGTGTAGTGAGTGGCACCTGTGGTGAGTATGAGTTCGATGGGAGGACATGAGTTATACGTGGTTGTGATAGATAGTGGAAAAAGAAAAGGAAGATCGTTATGGCTTAATTGAGACATAGAGCATGTTTTCTAAGATGAAATGAGATGAGTGATATGGTTGTGTGTTGAGTAACGTAAAAGTAAGTGAATGTGGGCAAGGGATGATGTGAGTTTATGGAACGTGAGAATGAAAAGATTGAAATGAGGGACGCAAATGGTGGCATCTTGAGATGTGTAAAGAATCATGGAGGGGGATGGTTAGGAGTCTGGTGGGTTAAGAATATACATAGTGAAAGTTCGTTTTAAAAGGGTGAGAAGAGTAGTATATAGTGAACTTTGTGGAGACATGTCGCGAGGTGGATTTGTAGATAGTGAATGAGTTTGGGAGATTTGGTTTATTAAGAGATGAAACTACTGTGTGATTTTTTTTGGGCAATTAGCGGTATGAAAGGAATTTTGATTTCTAGAGATGTAATTGTTGAACAGTAAACGTTGATTCTATGGATGGATTAGTGGCAAGGGTGATTGATGACATAATAAGAGAATTTTTGTGATAAGAATGAGTGAGATGATATCGATATGAAATATTTAGATGTGAGTTTTCGAGCAGTGAGAAAGTAACCGGAACACTAAAGAGTTAGGTAGAAATGATAAGGAGTTGAATGGTTAATTGATTTTGTCGAGTGTACAAGAAAAGAATGAGGGGAGTAAAACTTGGAAAATGTTGATCGGAGTTATATGACATAAAAGTGAGGAATTGTCGAGATGTATGATACTATTAAGAGTAAGTAAGTTAATGGTTATACAGGAGTCTCGGGACAACATGATTATTCATGGGCTTTGAGGAATTAAGGGAGTAAGAGGTTGATAGAGTAGCTGCACGATATGAGATATTGGTGGAGAGCTAGATGACGCTATGGTCAAGGATAGTGTCGAAAAGAATGTTGAGGTAAATTTTGTTGGTGGATTTGATGTCCGTTATTTGGAATGTTAACCGAAGATAAGAAAGAAATCGTGATGTTTAGAGATGAGTGAAAGAGGTTTGATGTCCGGACAGTGGGGGTGTTATGGTTTGTGACTAATGGTTAAGAGTGATGGTATATTAGAAAGGTAGCAATTCAAAAGAGGTAGATTTGGTAGGGACCTGATTGTTGTGTATAGTTGTGAGAAGGTATAAGATGTGGTTAGATGAGGCGGATGCTAATAGTTGAATAGTAATGGTATGGTTATACTTGACAAGAAGTGATGGTTGTGCGAATAGGGGAAAATGTTGTGAGAGGCATATGAGTTAAGCTCGGGCGGCAGGTAACCTATGTTGAGTGGTAACTTACGTGATCGGGGACGACTCATTGGATGTGATTACGGGTCTATGATGTGTATAAATGTTTGTGTGAGGTTTTGATCTCACAAGAAGTGGTATAGTGTGATTATTATAAAGTCATATTGGAATGTTCTGTAACGCATGTTGGGTACGCTAATCTAATTGAATGGTATTCAAAAAGGTAATAATTCGAGTGATCTGGCGTGACTGGTTATGCCTGTATGTATTCATGATACATGTTAATCTGTGATATGGTAAGGGGATGATATTCATGAGGTTACCTGTTTAATTCATACAATATGTTGCGATGTGATTTAGTAAAGTGGATTTGAATAAGTTTTTCCTGTCTGAGAAGTTATTTTGTGTCAGTGTTTGTGGGAATTGTATGTAGCTGTGATGTCTATCGATGTGGTTGTGGGGCCTCGGGTGGTGATCCGGGCACGGTGTTTAGTGCTGTGATGCGGGTATTTTCGCACTGCGGTGTGGTTGTTGGTGGCGGTGTTGCGATGCCGTCACCGGTTGTGGTGGAGTAGGCGGGATGATTATGATTCGAGTTTCGAAAGTATATACCAGTTATACATAGATTGTTGTTTTGTTTGTTGTTGTTTCCTGTGAGTTTCAGTTTGGACAGATTGACCGTCGTTTTGTTTGTTTATGTTTCTTACCAATTTCAGTTTGGGAATGAGGGTAGAGTGTGATATAAAATAGAGTTTTATATGTTTTCGTTGTTGTCATGGTATAGTGATATTCTGTTGATGGGACACGGTTGTGAGAGGTTGTTACAGTAATTTTGATCTTGTTCTAGATAAGGCTTTAGTAGACATGGTAATGGCAAGTGATTCGTAAAACATATGTGGTAATGACCTGAAAGATGCAGGTGGGTCATAATCTTTGGTTGAGATAGTCAGTGCAGGGTATTGGGATTTGGTGTCATGTTAAGTTATGTATGAGTTTTGTGGTAATGAAAGAAAAGAACTTGAGGAGCTAGTGTGAGTGTACGTAACAAGTGTGGATCGTGAGTTATGCTTTTGACGATGGGATTTTTATATAGTTTATATAGAGAGGGATGTCATGTTGCGGTAATGTGGAAAAGTTGAAGTTTTGGGTTAAGCTAAAGATTTTGAGGTATAGGTTAGGTGGTGTGATGAGTGAATTGAAGTATGAGAATTGTTTAAGTAAGAGAGCCTTGGATATCTGCATGGCGAGTGTTCAGAGTATAGGTGGTTATCTATGACATGTGATGGTGATGAGAATAATGAGAAGATATAACTAAGGATATAGTATTAGTGAGTTACGAGGACGTAACATTTGTCTTAAGAAGAGTAGGATGCGATAAAAGAGATTTTTATAGTTGTGCATATGGAAATATAACTATAAGTTTGAGTCTTGATGTAGAATAAAAGATTGATTCGTGTTATGGGTGATTTTATTAAAGGTCATGACCGTGCTTGTAGTAGATCGATGTTTAGGAGTGTGAGAATTTTTCACCAGTGTTGACAGTTGGATGATGGTTTTATGAGTGTAAGTAAACTTCCAGGACGAAGTTCCTTTTAAGGGTGGTAGAATGTAACATTCCGTTTGATGTCTATGAGTGTCTCGATTTTGGATTTGATAGTGGATGATATTGTGGAGCTAGCAGCGTTAGAGGATGGTAGTTGGTTATGTATGGAGTTGGTGTCATGAGAGATATATAGGTGGTGGATACGATATCGTGAGTCATGTTAAGGAAGTAAACATAGTTGGTGGAGTGGGTGTTAAGAGTTCATGTTTGATATTTGGTCGAGTTCTTGAGTTCTTAGCTATGTAGTTGTGTCTTAGTCAAGTTGGTAGGTTTGTTTTATGTATGGGTTGAACTTCGGGGGCGAAGTTCTTTTTAAGGAGGGAAGACTGTAATACTACTGTTTTATGAGTCTTTGGGTACTCTATCGAGTAGGCCTTACTCTGTCGAGTAAGGGTGTGTTGCGGTTTTAAAATAGTTTCTGGCCTGTTGGGTACTCGATCGAGTAACCTTGATACTCGATCGAGTAAGGGGGCACTCGATCGAGTACCTCAGCTACTCGATCGAGTAGCTCGGTTGACGGGTTATGTTTTGACGGGTTTTGTTAATAACGCGGATTAGTATATATAATATGTCGTCATCTTTAGTAAACACTTTTATAAACCTAATTCAGTTAAAAGGAGATTGAAACTACGTAGTTCGCTTCATCCGCATTATTGGCAAATCCCGAAGCTTGAGAGGTCGGATTTTATTGTTCTTTATACCTTTGTGATCCTTGCGTCGAGGGTAAGATCTACATACCAATTTTATAGTATTTCTTTAAGTTTCGTTAAACCCTAATTTTGGGAATTGGGGGTTTTTATGATTTGTTAAGGTTAGATTGTGATTATGTGATTATGTGATAGGAGAAGGATTTGTAGAGGAGAGGTTTTGAGACAGCTGCTAGATCGTCTGATGGTTGTGTTGCTTTCCAGGTAGGGTTTCCCTACTCAGTATTACTTACATAATGTGTGGTGATTGTGCTGTAATTAGTATAATTGGTTGATTCAGACGATGTTGTGACTGTGATTGTGATTGTTTGTCTGTGGTTCTCGAGATGCGTTCTCGGCTGAGTGGAGTCACTTGCGGGAGTGGCTTCACGCCCTAGTTTCGCCCTTCGTGGAACCCGCCACGGAAGGGGATGTGCACATTAATGGGACAGGGTTATCGCTCGGTATGATGAGCGGGGCTTAGGTGGGAACGGCTGCGGTCCCCCACTGGCAGGGCTGGTCCAGTGGACAGTCGGTGACGGAGATGGAGTGGAGTGCCTGATTGTGTATGATTGCTTGAGCTGTGTTGGTTGTTGTACTGTTGATATATAACTTGTGTAAATAGTACTGACCCCGTTTAAATGTTTTAAAAACTGTGGTGATCCATTCGGGGGTGGTGAGCAGTTATTGAGCAGGTATGATATGATGCGTACGGGATAGCCGGGATGAGTCATCACGTTGCAGTTAGAAGTCTTCCGCTGTGTCAGACGATGTCTAGTAGCTTGATAGTTTTATCAGTAGACGGATTGAGTACTTTGTAATTCCTTTGACAGTTTTGGTTTGAGATATGTAATCACTTAAATTATATTTACTATTTAAATATGTTTCTTTATTGTCTTATGATTATCATTGCCTCGGGTAACCGAGATGGTAACATCCTTATACCTGGGTGGTCCTGGTAAGGCACTTGGAGTATGGGGGTGTTACACTTTACCCTTTTGTTTATGTAATTTAATTTTATGACTAGCATTCATCATGATATATTCGTTATAGTCTTCATATTTAAAGGGATGCATACAGATAAATCCCACAATAAGATTAACAATCTAATGGTTTCAAGAGTACTCGATAACTCTTTGCGTTCATCATTCCAAAATTTAAGGTTTAATCTTGGTTTACCAATTTGTGTCTTGCATCATCTATATGATATATTATTCTAATTTGTTTTAGAATATAATCACCATGATAATGGGCTAGCCATACATCAACTCATGGTGTATAGGGTCACAAAAGTGAAACCACTTTTGTATCTTAACAAGTTTATATTCTTATTTAGAGTTTATTCACTTAATAGTCATAATTAAGGTCGACAATAAACCCAAAACTAGATTGAGTACACAATGACTTTATCTCTCGACATCATTGTTGCTAGTCGTCATATTCTAATCATCCTATGTATCAAACATAATGATGAAAACCACGATTGGTTTCTAATATTGACGAAGTAGTACTAGTAAAATTTATGTTAATCAAATAAACATTTGTAGAAGAAAGTCTCATTAGATGTCCCACAACTAATTTGCTTATAGTTCAATAATTTGGGGTAGTTTCCTTTCTAGTGTCCAACACTTCCAAAAGGAAACTATATCGATTGGATTTGATAGGTTTAGTCTTTACTTTTACCTTTGTCTTGTCAATTCCATTCTAATCTTTACTTCTTGAATCTCGTCTTATTCTTAACGGTTTAAGAGAATGCTCCCACTCATTTCGAAGAATCTTTACTTAGAGAAGCAAAGTTGAATCTTATGAAGACTACTCTTCAATTCAATCGTTTTAGTCTTAAAACTTTCATTGAAGTGGTTGCGTTATCTTGGTCAATTACGATTTCTAACAAAACTAATTACCAAAACAATTTATCGTTTCAAAGTACTTAAATCAATTAAGTATATGAAAAACAATCCATTGTAAGTTGATGTGTTAGTCAAGAATCAAAAAGCCTGTTTGATAATGAATAACTTTAATCTATACTCTTCACAAGAGATCCTTTCAATGGATAATACGAGGTTTTTAGAAGAAAATTCAAATTTTGTCTTTCGTTACGTTGTTTTAATGGAGATTTGAACTAAAAATCGAAATGATATCGTATAAATTGAGGTAAAGAAATAGAACAATATGATAACGGAATAATGAAAACAAAACATTCATCGTTATAATAATACTTGTAAACAAGTAAAGCATTTACATAGTGACCTCTACCCAACCATGATAAATGATTCCAAGATCCAAATTCATATTAACTTGGGCATCGGTAAAGCCGAATACAACCCTCATCAATATAACTCGGTGGATTAACTCTTTAATCGATTCTACTTTTAGAACTCTTGGTCGATAAAATTACATTAATATTTATCTTTAGCCCGAAACACATCCGGCAACCGTCGAGAATACTTTCGTTGAGTTCAACCCAAATTTCAAATAAATGTGTCCATGATCCAAAATTACATCAATTTTGGGCATCGGTAAAGCCGAATACAACCCTCATCTTTATAAATTCGGTGGGTAGACATTTATCACCCACTTCCTCTACGTAACAAGGTTTGTACCCCGGTAAAGCAGAGTGCACTCCCTCACGAAATAGGTTTTCATGGTTTCTACTTTTTGGTAAGGCTAAGTCTCAATTGTTTATTTTAGTGAGAGGTCATGTCAATTTATTATCTATCATGTTTTAAGTGAACTAAAGCGGTGAACTACGATATGTGTAATTGACACGGTCGATACATTCGATTAAATGACAATGCATGTTTTAGTTATGGCGATTTAGCGATGCATGCAACATATAAATAAAATGCAAAGCATAAATAAAATCCTAGTATGGCCTTCCTAAAATAGTAAATCTAATAAACTATTACAAAATCGGAAACCAACTCCTTTGGTCCCTTGAACTTCGGTCTTGGCACGCATTTCAAGGCAATACTTTCTTTAATGGATCGCCTTCTCGAGTGGCACCGTCTTCAAGGAACTCCGGAATAAATAAATTACATAATAATTACATAATTTCTTATTATACATTTGTAATTAAAATAAAATAAATCTATTAAATTACAAAATGGTGATACGAGATCACAATAAATTACAACCGAATCGATATTCCCATACATTTCGGGTAATACCATTTAAAACTAAGGCCATACTAAGTAAAATTACATAATAAATTTCATAAAATTAAAATTATGACAATCATAAATAAAATTCAGCATTATAATATGTATGAACATGTCCAATTTTATGCTAAATCGCCTTTAAGGAGCAAATCTTGAATATTTATCGGTTTTTACGGATTTGCGTGATTTAACCTTTTATAATCACAATAATTACATAAAATTCATATTTATATAAAAGTTAATTACCCTAACCAACTTAGGACTCAAAATTAGTCTCCACTAACATATTGACAATAATTAACTTATATTTCTTAATATTGTTCATAAATGGACTCAAAAATACAATATTATGTCATAAACTTCAAATAAATCATAAAAATTTCAAATAAATTTGAAATTTGAAATTTAAACTCATGAACATTCTGTAAAAATACCATGACACTCATAATGTTCAAAAACTTAGGTTAAAAATTTCGAAAATTTATCGAGAAAAATAATGTTGCGGTTTATCGATTTAAACAATCATCACCATAAAAAATGAGGAAAAATATTTTTATCGACTTTTCACTTTTAGATCTGAAATATATGATAAAATGCAACATGTGACGTTTTTTCTTAGTCATGAAGTATGTATTAGCATTTTTTTACTAATTAAAGTCACTATTTATGTGATTTTTCATCAAAAATTCATACATTATGCATAAAGACTTCATTATAGCCAAATATTTTACACACATCTTATAAAATTGCATGTGACAACATACTAAATTTCCATGATCAGATTCGAAATATAACTCATATTAACCTATTTTTCCATTTAAATATGATTTTAACTTGAAAAATCCATATTTCGAGCATAACAACTCATATTATTATGAAAATTTACAGGCCATCAGTATATAATATATGAGAAAACATATCCAAAACCCACTGGAAAAAACGAAGTTTAGCTATTTTTAGTCTAAAAATGACATTTTTATCATAAAAATCACATTTTAATGCCATTATTATTAAAAAAATGAACAATAAAATCCATAAATTAACCAAAATATCCTAAAAACATTTTAGGACCAGAAACTTTAACATGCATAATAAATTTCGTGATATATCATAATAAACACAAATTTATAAGTTTTGTTTGTTAATCTTATAACTCGGAAAAACAATAACCGATTTGCATGCAAACAACCTAAGGCTCATGATACCGCTTGTTAGAAATTAATAATCTCATTATACAACATATTCATATATGTTACAATTAATTTAGTCATAAAATTAAATTTAGATCTTATGCATGCAAACATGAATAAGAATAGAGAAGAAATCTTTTTCCTTACTATAAAATTTCGGATCAAAGGGCACAAGTAAGATCTCCTTCTTTTTTGTTCTTGAGCTTTCCTTATATGAATGAACAAAGATTCAAGCTTAGAATCCCTCCCAAAGATGAATACCCAAGATAACCCCTTAAAAGACTAATATTATTTGAACTAGAACAATATTCATCTTACTAAAAATTGACCCAAAATATTGTTGGTACTCTTGTTTATTTGGCCAAGAGTAAGGAAGAATTTTGGAGTTATTCTCTCTTATCTTTCTATAAGTTTTATGAGAGATATGTTGAAAATGAATAATACACTAGTTTGCATGTAGTGTAAGTGTGAAAAATTAAGCAAAAATATTTGCTCTTTTCTTATCGGAAAACCGGAAATGGGGAGGGGAGAAAGCCCAATGCATGCTCTCCTTTTCTTCCCAAGACAAAGCTATGTATGCAAGGCTATGTGTAGGTTTTATAATTATGTTTTCCACTTATAAATAATCAACATAATTTTTATCCTAATACTCCCTCCATTTCGGTACACACACATAAAATGGATGAGTCCATTTTATTTGTGATTTTGTCAATATGTCACATGTGACACATTACATGACATCTTATATATAAAATATATTTTTAACAATTAAAAATCAACATATTAATAAAATATGTCACTTATAAAAATTAACATAGTAATTCACAATTACTTGTACCAAAAATGATTTACCAATTTATAAATCACAACATCTTGTATTTATAATAAATTATTCATTTCGTTTCAATTGCTTCCGTAAACAATAATTTCATCTAAGTAATAAAACAATTCGATTACTTAGACCGTATCTTATTATAATCAAATTAAAATAAGACACGTAAATAAAACTCACAAAATCATCCGTCAATTTTAAGCAATTTAATTAACCCGTATCGACATACGATCAATTAAATAATCAATTAAGAGTGTTACCCTTTAGGTATGACCTAAGGGGATCAACTGATCACCACCGTCGCACGACAGTAATGTCAAACTCTAGTCAGCCAATCATTACCGATATGTGTGGACCAGTTGATTGTAAAATATTACATCCCACATGTATTCTTAAAATGAGATTTAAGCATGTGATCATCATGATCAATAGTTGTGATCGCATTATTGTCGGAGGATGCATATTCCAACATAAATACCCTATTGTACTACCTTAGAATCATCTGATCATAATCCTTCTCTTAATTTAGTCTTAATCAAAGTTGTAATACATATTTCAATGTTAATCACATCTTAATCGTTCGTTAATCTCTCAATTGTCCTTAGTTTAGTTGGGTAATTAGAAGATTATTTGGGTTTATTGGAGGATTGACAACCTTCCATCAATCATCAAGTTTACTTCTATTATTCTTTGCTTTATTATTTGTGTTCCGGGTGTAATTCCGGAGCAGTTATATGTTACCACCCGTGCTTGTAGAATGACGTCTTTAGTTGAATCCTCCTTGCGGTCTCCTGAAACGATGAACAAACTGAGGGCTCGGCTTTGGACCGAGCGAACTCACTCCGACGCTCAAGTCAGTAAACTTAGAGAGATAAGTTGTTGTTACTTGGTGAAGTATGTATTGTGTAGAGAGATAAGGAAGATATTACCAGATGAATAGTGATTCTTAGGTTAAATTGTGGATCTCCTCCTCAATGAGAGTTGAGGAGTATTTATAGACTTTCACCTTTTGTCACGTAGTGGCCAAGTGGCCAAGTGGCTAGCAGGTGGAAAGACTGATCTACCCCTCGGCCGAGGGACCCATGGCAGGCCGGCGGGCCCTGTTGACTCACCGCCGAGGGGTCTTGGATATGAGTTCGCGAATGTGTGCCCCGGCGGGCTAGTTGCCCCAGCCGGTACCCAAGAGACAGGCCGACAGGCTGCGTCGGTCAGGCTGTTTAAGCCGTTGACTTGCTGTGGATATCTTTGACCTTGCTCAATATCTTGACCGGTCGTGGTGCGAATATGCCCCATCAATTTGCCCCCAGCGTAGTCTATGCCGTGGTATGGGCTCCGATGTATCTTGAGCGTATATTCTGCGCAAGTGAAAATTTACGCCCCGCCTCTTCTTCCCCCATGGCTCGCTTAGGCCGTACCATATCCCCCCTCCACATGGATGTGTAATGGACATCCGATGTGGAAAAGAGGCAATGACGCTGGCCGAGACCAGGGGTGGAGAGTGCCTTGTTTCGATTGCCCCCTGGCCGGTGCTTTACGGCTTGGTTGATCATGTGGCCGGCGGATAAACGGATACTTAGGAATTTGTTGAGAAAGATGAACAGGCAGAGAGATATGAAGGGGCGTGTTGAAGACGCTTGGTCACTGTTGCATTGATTGACGTTCAACTGTTGCAACGATTGACATTCCGTGGTTGCATGTCTGACACGTGTCTTTTCTTTGATTGGTCATGGCGTTTCATGGGCTGCGCCCCGATTGGTCCTTCTTTATGGGCCTTCCCCTATAAATAGGCGGTTAATCCCCAAATTGGGCACCAATTTCATTTTCTCAAAAATTTTCTTCTTTCTAGCCCCCTTTGACGAAACTTCTCTCTAGCTTTTAGAATCATTACTCCGGCGTGGCATTTTTCTTCAAGGTAAACAAAAAATTTTTCTCTTTTTACCTCGTAAGTTTTGTTGTAACATGTCTTCTGCTGGTGCCGGACCTAGTAAGCTGCGCGCCGGGGTTCCCCCGTCGCGTCTTGATGAGGAGGAGATACTAAACGCCATCCCGATAAGGTTTGGGGGCCCTAGGTCTCCGTCTCCTGAAGTCGATCCAAAAGCTCTGGAGGGTTGGGAGGATGATGATGTTGATGATGACTGTGAGGAAAGGATTCCTTCTGGTGAAGAGAGGCCGCATATCCTGGATCACGGCGAGGCGTGCATGACTGGTCCTGACCGTGCCTGGACCAATAAATTCGCCAGTTGTTCCGGTGGAACTCTTTTCGAGGGTCATTTCTACTTCGGTGAGGGGTACAAAATTGTTATCCCTGGGGAGGGTCAGGCGGTCTGTTGCCCTCCTCCGGGTCATATCGGCGTATATATCAGGCATCTGGAGTATGGGCTCCGGTTTCCTTTGAATAAATACGTCACGGCCATCATCAAAGCTATGAACGTCGCCGTGGCTCAACTGCATCCGTTGGCCATTAGGATGATAGTCGGCTTCATGTGGCTCTGTCTTTTCAAGGGGGAGGTACCTACAGTTAACTTATTCCGCCAGCTTCATCATCTTCGGGCATCGACCCCCGGTAAGGTGGGGTGGTACGGCGTGCGAGATGGAGCGGGCGTCCTCTCTGTTGATAAGCTTTCTTCCCGCAAGGACCGGAAGGGCGGTGGGTGTATGTCGAAGTGTCGGATGACTATCCGCTGCCCGTCCTTCCAAAGCACCAAGTCAACTTGCGGTGCGAGAGTAAGAGGGAGCGTGAAAAATGGGTCTCCCGGAGTAAGCTCAAGATGGATGCCGGTGGGGTTCCTCTTGGTGCGGACGAGGAGCGAGCGATCTGTGTTTGATCTTTGAGAAGGGATGGGTGCCCCCGACTCGGTTATTCTTCAGGATGAGCTGCTTTGCCGCGTCGGCCTCATACCGGCCCTCAACCAGGGTGAGTAGGGTCGGTGTGAGGCCCATCTTTGCCTGTTACGCTCCTGTTTTTAGAGCTTTGTTTTACTTCTTTTATGTAACTCTTGTCTGGTTTCTTGCAGACCGGTTTGGCCAGGATCTGTCTTAGAGGATCTTGAAGAGGTTAGGGCTTGATAAGGACGGGAACATCGTTGAGCGGCACCCTCAGGCTGACGCGCGTGATCGTGGGACGGCTCCCAACGAACTTATGGATAAGCGGTGAAGGCACCGGATCCGGCGGCGGCTCAAGTACGGGTTCTCGGAGGCGTGCCGAAGAGAAAACCAAAGGCGTCCGAGGTTGGCGGCGGCGTCAATCCCAACTCCTTCTTCAACCCCAACGGCCCAGAAGGAGCATGTGGAGGTCATCGATGTCTCCGAGGAGGTGGTGACCGTTGCGAAGGGCCCTCCTCCTCCGAAGAAGAGAAGAGAGCCACTGGCTTCTACTGTTCTTGGGGAAAAGAAGGATTCACCCGGTCCTCCGTCTAAGAGGGTCCGGACTGGTACGGACCTAACCTGTGGTTCAGACTTAGCTGGTTCGTTATGCATTCCCGATGACAGACTCTCTTATGTGTCAATGAATGTTGACATGGATGCGCTGTGTGAATTTTTTGTAGATCCGCCGTCGGCAGCCGCCGTTCTTGCGAGCGGCAATTAGAGAAGCGCCTGAGAAGGCGGGTGATAGGAATGTCACCGTTGACTTCGTACTCCAGAAGGTTCCCCCAGCCGAGCTTGTGGCAGAGGGTACAAGAATATCCAAGAGGCTGGCGAAGTGGACTCAACTGGCCGGCTCCTACATTATAGAGCAAGAACAGGCCATGGCCCAGACTAGGCCACTGATCCAACGGCTTAAGCTTGATCTTTCCGCTGCAAAGGGAGAAGCCGGGAAGGCTAAGCTTGACCTCCTAGCTGCTCGGAAGCGTGCGGAGGAAGCTGAGAAGCGGCTATTGGCCGAGAGGGCCAAAGTTGAGGCTGTTGATGCCACATCTGCCCAATTGCTGGAGGAGCGGGACAGGTATAAGGGTGGCTACGACGCCGTTGTTGCCAAAAGGGAAGAATGGAGGGAGATGTATGAGGCTCAGTCGGAGGCACTCGCGGACACTAGGGTTGTTCTTGCCCAAAGGGAGAAAGATATTGAGGTGCTTCAAACTAAGATCCTCCCTGACCTGTGCGCTCAATTCCGTGATCAGGCCGAGGAAGCGACCAGGGAGGCAATCAAGAGGCTCATTCCTGAAGACTCCTTCCCGTGGGAAAAGTTTGAACAGCTTCTGGATGAGATGGCCGATGCCGCGGAAAAAGCGGTTGCGGAAAAGGAGGAGGCGGCGAAGGCGGCTCAGATAGCCGAGGCCAAGGCGGCCTATGATGCAAAGGTGAAGGAGGCCGAAGAGGAGGTGAAAGGTCAAGGCATGTGGAGATGACAAGCTTTCCTGGGGCCGGCCACCGAAGTTGACGCTAACTGCTGCCGATGGTGGGCGGCATCAGCGTAGGGAGACGGGCGGTCGTCACCAGACTCACCCGGTGTCTCGGATAGCTTTAGCTGTTCGGGGGCCAACTACTGAGCCTTTCCTCCCTGCCATCTTTTGGCGCTTCAAATGTCATGTTTGTAACCTTTTGCTTTTCTTTTCCTTGTTTTTGTAAAACTTTGGTAGGTTGCATTTTGGCTTATCTCTATGGGGACGGCCGTCGTCTGCATTCTTCTCGTTTGTAATCTGTTATCATTAATGAAAGTTTGCTTGTTTTGCCTTTGGCTTGGCCGAGGTCTTTTCTTGTCTTCTTGCGTTATTGATTGAGCGCTTTTTCATTTTTACCTTCGACTTAGCCGAGGTAGCTAGAATGCGTATCTCAACTGCGTTTAACGTCTTTTTCTCGAACATGTTAGCGTGTTGGTCGCTTCATATTTCACTCTCGGTCTAGCCGAGGCGTCGGATTTGCGCTTCCCAACCGCCGTTGTGAACATGTTAGCGTGTCGACCGTTGTGTCCCCTGCTAGGCCCTCGGTTGACCGAGGCGACTAGGGGTTACGGCGCGACAGCAGTCTTTGGCGTATCGACCGTTGTGTCCCCTGCCAGGCCTTCGGCGGGCCGAGGCGACTAGGGGTTCTGGCGCGACAAAGATTCTTTGGCGTATCGACCGTTGTGTCCCCTGCCAGGCCTTCGGCGGGCCGAGGCGACTAGGGATTACGGCGCGACAGCATTCTTTGGCGTATCGACCGTTGTGTCCCCTGCCAGGCCTTCGGCGGGCCGAGGCGACTAGGGGTTACGGCGCGACAGCATTCTTTGGCGTATCGACCGTTGTGTCCCCTGCCAGGCCTTCGGCGGGCCGAGGCGACTAGGGGTTACGGCGCGACAGCATTCTTGAGGTGACTGCTCGGCGTGGGCCGTGGCGTCTACCTCGATATGATCGCGGAGGGGATAAACACTTTTATGGAAAATTTGGGTGATTCTTCATTAGATGTAAACATGCGTTGGGGTGCCAACAATTGGTTTGGACACCTCCGCCGCTACACAAAGTACTTCCTGAGGTTGTCAGTGTTCCAACGGCTCATCAGATGCACACCCTCCATGTCGGTCAGCCGGTATGTACCCGGCCTCATTTCTTTAACCACTTTGTAGGGACCCTCCCAGTTGGCCGTTAGTTTACCATGAATGTTTCCCTTGTTGGTGGCGGCCGACTTTCTTAGGACTAGATCCCCTACTTTCAAGTCCCTTCTGTGAACTCTTCGGTTGTAAGCTCTTCTCATTCGGTTTTGGTATACCGCCAAGTTGAGGCGTGCTGTATCTCGGCTTTCTTCAACCAGGTTTAGGGAGGTTCTTAAGCCTTCCTCATTTTCAACCTGGTTAAAGGTGGCCGTTCTGAATGTCGGCACCGTTGCTTCAATTGGCAGGACTGCTTCGGACCCGTAGACTAAGTGGAACGGACTGTACCCCGTTGCTTCTTTCTCCGTGGTTCGCAGGGACCACAGGACGCCGGGTAGTTCATCGGCCCATCTTCCCTTTAGGTCTTCAACTGTCTTCTACAAACCGTTGAGGATTGTTTTATTGGCCGCCTCCGCCTGTCCGTTGCTCTGTGGGTGACAGACGGAGGAGTATGCAAATTTGATACCGAGTTCTTCCAGCCAGCTGATTATTGTGTCACTCCAAAACTCTCGGCCGTGGTCGAATACCATGACTTGGGGTAACCCAAAACGAGTTATGACATTTTCCCAGATTACCTTTCTTACGGCTGCCGTCGTCTTTGCAGGTACTGCTACAGCTTCAACCCATTTGGTGAAGTAGTCAACGGCGACAATCAAGAACTTTCTTCCGCCGGATGCCGTTGGAAATGGCCCTAGTAGATCCATCCCCCACTGTGCGAAAGGAAGGGGATTAAGTACCGGCTGCAGGTCTCGGGATGGCGCATGTATCACTTTGAAGCATGCATTTGACGATTGTTGCATTTTTGGTCTTGGCTCTGGAATCCGCAAGCATGGTGGGCCAGAAGTAGCCGGCTCGGAGAGCTTTGTGGGCTAGTGTTCTTGCCCCCATGTGATGGCCGCAGATGCCTTCGTGGATCTCTGTCAGTATTAGCTCCGCGTCGGCTGGACCGACGCACTTTAAGAGTGGCCTCGTCACGGACCTCCTGTACAATTCCCCTTCAAACACCAAGTACCTTGCTGCGATCCTCTTTATTTTCTGCGAGAGACTGCGGTCCTCCGGTAGTTCACTTGTCAATTTGTATTTCATTATCGGAGTCATCCACGTTGTCTCGGTCTCTATGTTACCCACCATGCCGACGGCCTCAGTAATGCTCTTGGCATTCCTGATGTCCACCAGCACGGTTCGGCTGACATTCTTGATGGTTGAACTGGCGAGTTTTGAGAGAGCGTCGGCTCGGTTGTTCTCAGACCTGGGAATGCATTGTATCTGAAAAGATTTCAACTTTGAGGTGTCAGCTTTTACCCTTTCCAGGTATCTTACCATTCCGTCGTCTCGAGTCTCGTACTCTCCTCTGATTTGATTAGCCACCAAAAGTGAATCTGTTTTCAAAATGATGTGCTCCGCCCCTGCGGCCCTAGCTAGCTCGACTCCGGTTATCACCGCCTCGTATTCGGATTCGTTGTTTGAGGCCGAGAAGGTAAATTTCAAGGCGTACTCGAACTCGTCCCCGTTTGGGCTGATGATAAGTATGCCAGTGATGTGACCATAATTGGCGCATATTTAGCCCCCGAATTACCATTGTTTCCATGCTTTTTAGTGCCTATTTGGGTCATTTCTTATCTTTAGTTCTTTGTTTTGCATATTCTTTGAGATTTTGATCCCTTGGTAGGAAAGGAGTAAGAATCTTGCATTTTCATGGCAAAACGAGGCTAAATTGATCGTATTCAATGACCAAGCATCAAGGAGAGACAAGACTAGAAGGCCTTTGTACATATTATAGTAGAAGAGCATTGTTGAGAAAAGGATCCTTGAGTCCCCAAGGAAATCCCCAAGGAATTCATGAAGAAAAGGGAAGAAAAGAAGAAGAAAAGGCTGCTTTGCCGCTGGACAATCCGAACGGATTGTACACAATCCGTCCGTCCGCCCTCGCCAATCCGAGCGTCCTTCATAGGAATCCGCTCGGATTCCCCGTCGCCAATCCGAGCGTCTTGACCAAGAATCCGCTCGGATTCTCCAGCCCAGATCCGGCCGTCCCGACTCCCAGCCGCACGGATTTCAGTACAGCACGTTTTCGTTCTTCAAGCCACGATAAGAGAAGCCCTTCTCTCGGAGAATACCGGAGTCTCCTTACTCAACTTAAAAAGTGTAATTACTAGTTTAGCCCTTAGTTAACCCTAATGCATCCTCTCTAATTTTCACTATAAATACCCCATTAGTCTAATTAGAGGAGCATGTTCTTCTTATCAATATTTAGAGTAGTTAATATTAATCAAATCTCTCTTCAATATTATAATCAAATATTAATCAAGTTTTAATCCAAGTTTTAGTTCTTTAATCTCTCTCTTGTTCTTTCTTTATTTTGGGTAATTAGAAGATTATTGGGTTTATTGGGAGATTGACAACCTTCCATCAATCATCAAGTTCTTCTATTATTCTTTGCATCTTTATTATTGGAATCATTAGTAGGTATAATCTCTTAATCCCTTTTTAATTATTGCTAATTACTTTCATTTATTCATCATGTTTCATTATGTTAGTATGATTGACAACCTTTCTAGCATGATCAATATGATAATGAGTGAGTAGTCTCTTAGCTAGGGTTTAATGGGTGATTAGGGGAAACCAACATGGGGAATGATTCATGCTTAAATTAATATGCTTTCATATCTTATTTGCTTGCTTGTTTTGATCTTAATACATGCACATGTTATATTTGATGAAATGCTAAGCCTATGAATCCTTGCATTTACTATCATCTTCTATCCTTTCAACTTGACTTATAAGACATAACCCAACTCGAGTCTTGTTAGACCATGCATGTGTTGAGTAGGAAAGATTAAGTTGACTTGTAGGTGTTGTACAATCTAATCGATTCGGCTCCGGGACCCAAACTTTCCTAGGATTGTAAGATATAACCCAACTCAATCCATCACAACAATAATTGCTTGCTTATAAATTGAGAACATGTTTGTATGATCATATCCCATGAATCCCCTATGAACCCATGACACCCTAGTGCCTTTAATCAATTGTTTACACCCCTTATTTTATTTACCTTGTTAGTTTACTTTCATTGTTATTTTAGTTTAGTAACCTTCTACATCAACCCCATTTGTGACACCCCTTAGACACTACTAGCTACAATAGAATTCTCATTTCAATACCCGTCCCTTGGGATCCGACCTTTACTTACCTCTTTACTAATTGTAGAGTTGTTTGTGGAGTATAAATTGTGTTTTGTATCGACCATTGACCAACGACCACATATGCTTAATTGTGAACACCAAATGGACTCGATCAAAAATGGCGCCGTTCTGGGGGACGGTGTTTAATTGATTTAAGATTTCTTTTATTGTTTTTAGTTGTGTCTTTTTCACCTTGGGAAGTAAAACTCCTCAAGGTTTGTTCTAATTGTTTTCTAGTTGTTTGATATTTTGCATGTCTAGAAGGCTACAAAGAGATTTGTTACCTTTTGACCGTGAAATCGAAAGAACCTTGACGAATAATAGGAGACTTGTTAGGAGGAATTTGGGAGGTGTTGGTGAAGTTGTTCAACCCACTAGTGAGTTTGTCAATCCTTTCGCAATAGAAGGAGAAGAGAACCCATTAAACAATACCACACAAAATCCACCTACAATGCCTAAATTTTCGTCACACTCTATACCCACCGAGGAGGATTTACCAAATGGTACTCCTACCCCACAACATCTTACCGGAAACTTTATTGCCAAGTCCGCCTTCATCCAACTAGTTGAGAGGAGCCAATTCGGGGGAATGCCTAGTGAGGACCCTCATTCTCATATGGAAACCTTTTGCGATTATTGTGAAGCTATCTCTCAAACGGGCGTGACTCAAGACCAAATAAGATGGGTCTTATTTCCTTTTTCGTTAATCGGCACCGCAAAGCAATGGTTGAAGGGCCTTGATAAGGCCACCCTTGGAATAGATTCTTGGAAGAAGTTGGCTCTAGCTTTCTACAAAAATTCTACCCACCGGAAAAGACTAACATGCTAAGAGCTCAAATTACAGGTTTTAAGCAAAGGGATGAAGAATCTTTGTATGAAGCTTGGGAGCGGTTCAAAGGTATTTGTCGCTCATGTCCTCACCATGGACTTAGCGAATGGTTTTTAGTGCAACAATTTTGGAATGGTTTATATGAAGATTCAAGGAACATTCTCAATATGGGATCAAATGGAATGTTCACCGTAGTTGATGACAATCAAACATGGAACAAGATTGAGGAGATGGCGGTCCATAATTCACAATATAGTAGGCCTCGCAAGGCTACTAGAGGAGGAAAGTATGAAGTGGATTCCGTTACTCAATTGGGTGCTCAACTTAGTGCTCACATTGACACAATCAACTTGAAGTTTGAACAAGCTATGGCTAGACTTGAGGAAAACTCAAAAACATCAAAGCATCATGTCAATGCCATGACGGCATCCTCATCAATCCCAAGTGGGATATTTGAGAATTGTGGAACCTTGGGTCATGACTCAAGTGAGTGTAGGGGAACAACCGAACAAGTTAATGCTTTCCAAGCTTACAAAAGTGGTACCCCTTATTCAAATTTTTACAATGAAAACACCAAGTTCCATCCAAATCTCTCATACAAAAGCCAAAATGTTCAAAACCCTCAAACAACATACACTCCACCACCCATGAGAAATCAAAATCAAAGACCCTTTTTCAATCAAAACCAAGGCTACCAAAATCAAAATCCATACAATCACCAAAATGACCAAGGTTTTGATGTCCAAAAAGCGGTCCTCCAAATGCAAAAGAATCAACAAGAATTTTTCACCCAAATGCAAAAAGATAGCCAAGCAAAAGATACCACCATCAACAACATTCTAGCTCACACCAAGATGTTGGAAACACAATTGACTCAACTAGCATCGTTAAGCTCACAAAGACAAAAGGGGCAATTACCACCTCAAGGTAATCCCCCTAGACATGAAACGGTTAGTGCCATTCACTTGAGAAGTGGTACAAGATATGAAGCACCGAAGAAGCAAGTTGAGGATGAAGTTGTGAGAGCTAGTGAGAATGAAGTTGTGGTGCAAGGTCCCAAAGAAGAGGAATCATCCAAAGAAGAAAGTTCAAAGAAAAATGAAGACAAAGCCAAAGAGAAGGAGCCCATTGTGGTTAGACTTCCTTTTCCAAGTCGTCAAGCCAAGCCCAAATTTGATGATCAACTTGGAAAGTTCATGGAAATTGTGAAGAACTTAGAAGTCTCAATTCCTTTCACGGAATTAATCAATCACGTTCCGGCCTATGCAAAATACATGAAAGATATCCTCACAAAGAAGAAGTCGATCCGGAAACTTGAGACCATCGCCTTTACTAAGGTGAGTAGTGCAATACTTCAAGGGAGTTCACCTCCAAAGTTAAAGGATCCGGGAAGCTTCTCAATACCATGTACCATTGGCGACACGACGATCAACAAAGCCTTATGTGATCTAGGGGCTAGTGTGAGTGTCATGCCGTACTCGGTGAGTAAAAGGTTGGGAATGGGAGAGCTTAAGTGCACCAATATCACTCTTCAAATGGCCGATAGATCGACGAAGACACCATTAGGGATATGGGAAGATGTCCCCGTGCGAATTGGGAAGTTTTTCATCCCGGTAGACTTTGTCATTGTTGATATGGAGGAAGATTCCAACATTCCAATCATCTTAGGAAGACCTTTCCTACACACCGCGGGTGCGGTGATTGATGTGAAACATGGAGATCTCACTCTAGAAGTGGGAGATGAAAGCATAACTTTTAATCTTGACAAAACCATGAGAGCTCCTCGTTTGCATGAGCCATGTTTCATGATTGATCATTATAGCCGGAAAGATGAAAGGAAGAAATCGGAACTCCAATGGAGGAAGAAAGTTGAAGATGCTCCATTCAAAGAGCAAGTGAATTGTGACAAGGAGAGTTTCCAAAGCTCATCAAAATCAACCAAGGAAGAAGATGATGGCCTCATTGGCCAAGAGAAGAAATTGGGAGAGTTGTCTCCATCTAAGCAAGAGATTTTCAATGATCAACTCAATGAAGTTTGTGGTCTTTGGGACGACGAATTTGAAGGGATCTTTAATCCCTAAATTGGGCATGCCATCGATCATGATCAACAACAAGGGCCACGGTCTATTGAGGACCTCTACCACAACAATGAACAAGCTTTTGATTACTTCTTCAAGGTGTTGAGCAACATCAACAACACCTTGAACATGCCCCCTTGACATCTCATCAAGAATGAGAGTTTGGTGGAGTCCTCCCTAAACCACCACTTGTAAATATTTCTAACTCCCTAACTTACTTTTCAATTTTTGTATTGCATTTTTGTCATTTTTGGATTTTATTTACTTTGATCAAAATAATTGTCATGAAAAGAGAGAAGTGAGGGAGGGATTAACAATTTCAATTGATGTGTAGTGCTTTACCTTAGTGTGGGAATGGCAATTGCCTAGGCTATTCATGCCTTAGTAGTGCCCCCACAATGAAGAACACAAGATTTGAAAGAAAGAAAGAAAGAAGGATAAGGGAATGCGTTTGTGCACGGATGGAATCAATCCGTGTACACAGGACCAATCCGAGCGGATTCACGAGAATCCGCCCGTCTCGAAGAAGATCCGAGCGTCCTGCTGAGAAGACGCCCGTCTTGGGCTGTGCTGAAATTGCAAATTTCTTGTCTGTCAAAGAATCCGAGCGGATTTCTGGAAAGACGCCCGTCTCACAGAATCCGTCCGTCTTGTGAAGAAGACGCCCGTCTTGAAGCTGAAGGAAAACAAAGAAAAATCTCTGGATAGAAATCCGTCCGTCCTGCACGAAATCCGCCCGTCCCACAAAAAGAATCCGAGCGGATTCCCCAGAATCCGCCCGTCTCTAGGCGGGATTTTGAAAATTTTTTGAAGCTGAAGAATCCGCACGGATTGCGCCCAATCCGCACGGATTGTCCCTGCGTCTTGAAAAATCCCGAGTTCTTTAAATACCCATCCCACCTTCATTCATTCATTCATTCATTCATAAACACTACCCATAACATCAAAACCCTCATCCTCTCCATCTCAAAAACAAAAACCCTCAACAAAACTCACCAAAATCAAATCAAACCATCCTTCAAACAACAAATCAATCACTCCATCTTCAATAATAATCAAAACCAAGAACAAAATCTTCACCTTTGAGTCGATTTTTGATTTCATAAAGGCAAAGCCTTTCACCTTCAAATCGATTTGGGCATTCTACAAATTGAAGATTTTTGACTCTTTACTTGGTTAGTTCATCAAATGGCAAGAACAAAGGGAGCAACAAAGGCAACAAAGGCACCAAAAGCAAAGGCTCTCTCTCAAAGGCAAAAAGCTCTACAAACAAAGAAAGCTTTGGCAATGGTGGTAGCAACACCAAGCTTGGAGGTGCAACAACAACAACAAATTTCTATGGGAGCATCACCTTCTACTCCGTGTCGATCAACTCTTACATTATCTGGAGGTAACTTTCATTTCCGATACCCATAGAAATACATTTGTCAAGTTTGCTATGAAACAAATCCAATCCACCAAATTCATATGTCAAGATGCTTTAGAGAAATTAGGTGTTCTTGAACAAACAAGAGTCTTTTTCAATGCCATGGGTTTGAAGAAATTATTTGAAATGAAGGAAGTAACATACCCCTCCCTTGTCTTGGAATTCTTAAGTTCTTTAAAAGTGACAAAAGTTGAGAATAGGAAAATATTGAGTTTCGTCTAGCTAACACTAGTAGACGCATCACCTTTCCTAATTGGGTGAAATTTTGGGTCTTAGCGATGAACATAAATATTATAGGCAATATGGTAAGTATGACCCCGAGCCTCTCTGGGAGGCAATCTCTGGGAGGAAATTTGAAGATTTTCATGCTTGTCGTTCTCTTTTGGTCCATCATCCGGGCATAAGAGTATGGCACAAAGTTGTGGGAAATACCATAATTGCTAGGAAAGACACCAATCATTTCACGGGACTCGATTTTATTCTCCTTGAATCAACTTTGAATATTGGAAGAATTCACACCAAGCCTTACAATTCTTTGAGGCTATTGGTTGATAGATGGCTCCATGTAGATAGTGGGAAGAAGGGTCAAACCGTTATTGTTAATGGCGGCCTTGTCACGGTCCTAGCCAAGCACTTTGATCCTAATTTCAATAAGGATAGCAAGTACAAGGCAAAGGAAGGTGGCCATCTTATTGATTTGTCCATCATGATTAACAAGTTTAAGTGGGTTGCTCACAATCCACTTGACAACAAGTATGGGTGGCTTACTAGTGAGGCTCGATCATTCACTTTACCCGCCAAGATTTGCCGTCTTAGTGTCCACCGGGCCAACTATTTACTTCCCCTATCCGAGGAAGCCGAGTACATCATTCAACAACAAAAGGGTGATCATGAAACTCCCTCCTCTTCCATTGTCATACCGCCTTACCCCTATGAATATGAAGAGTTTAAACCGCAAGGAGTTGAAACTAGAAAAGACTATGTAACTCTTCTTATGCAAGCCATGCACAAGCAAGCTTATGAAGATCGGAAGAATGCTTATTTGGCTCAATATCCTCCCCTCTTACATCTAGCTAGGCAAGGACTCCTTGATCCATCTTGTCCTTTGCCTAGTTGGGCGGATAGAGAAGCCTTATTTCCGGGTGCATCTAGGGACGTGGTGGAAGACAATGAGGTTGTTGGAAATGGTGAAGAATTTGATGAAAACATTGAGGAAGAAGCAAGTGGAGATGAAGAAGGAGATGAAGAAGGAGATGGTGAAGATGATGAGGAAAGCAAAGAAGAAAGTGCCAAGGAAAGTGGCAATGTGACCACTTCTCATGAGGGAAGTGGTGATGATGACAGCATGATGGAAGACTAGCCTTGGAGACTCCTACACTCCCATGGTTTGTCTATATCTCTTTGTATTTTATTTCATTTTGATCATTGTTGGTTTAGTCCTAGCAACATCAAAGGACTCACACCTCGGTACCATTGAGGTGTTCTTTATTGTTCCCATTTTTGAAAATCCAAAATGACAACCTAATTTCATGCATAGCATAGTGTGTGCATGAACTATACCCATACTTTGACATTAGCAATAGTGTCTCATTTGGTTTGGGGAAGTTAATGCATACACAATGGGAGGTAATCTAAATTATCCTCTCCGTCATAACAAAAACCATGCATCATGTAGTATAGCTTAGTGTAGAATTGCATTTAGTATAGAAATCATGCATCATTTTTGCATAATTTCCATCATTTTGGCCATTGAGGACAATGCCCATATTAGTGTGGGGATGGGAATTCTAACACTTAACTTTTATTCAAAAACCATAAAAATTGAAAAATTTCAAAAAATCATAAAAATTGAAAAAATTGAAAAACCAAAAACAAGTTCATTTCCTTTGTATATATTGTGTTTGTTTATCCTTGTTCACTTTGATCGACTACGCCACATCCGAGACATGAGGATATTGAAGACCGCATGGTATGATCTTTCCAATCTCCTTTTTCCTCTTTATGTTAATGACTATGTGGCTTTATTTTGATTGATGCGGTAAAACAAAGTGAACTTAGGACTTGCATTTAGTTTATATGGCATATTAGTTGGTAGAATCATATGCATTAGGATGTTTATATGTTAGTTGCATCATGGCATGTAGTTTGCATGTTAGAAAAATTTTGTGAAACCGTCTACTTGGGAAGCTTGACAAGTGTATATAGGCCCTAGTAGATGCTTTTTATTCTTAAGACTTTGCTTGTTAGAATACTTGTAAAACACCCTAGGATGTGTCATGCTAGTATCCTTTGACCCATGGATTAAGGCCTAGTCAAGAGTACCTTGTGGTGTGATAACTCCTTGGCTACCGTTTATTCCAAGGTGACCCTTGAAACCATGCATACTTCTATCATTCATCCATGTTCTACCACAATTTTTGTCATCAAAGGGAATGGGCACAAAAAGAAATCAATTTGAGTTCAACGAAATGAAAAGTGATAGAAAGTTTGCAAAAATGCATCAAATAAAAAGAGGAGCAAAAATAGAACTCCTAAAAGCTTCAAATACAAGGCACCCTCGTTACTAATTGGGGTGACTTTGAAAATGTTCAAAAAGAAATGCAAAAAAGTTGTCAAGTGTTGAAATGCCAAAAATCAAAAGAAATGGCAAGAAAGTGTTCTCAAATGTCAAATGCCAATGAAATTGGGGGGAAAACAAAAATAAAAGCAAACTCCAAAAATGAAACTCAAATACTATCGATCCCTTTATCCATCATATCCATTTTTGTGCATGGTAGAGAGGGGACGACCCTTCTTCTTGTCTAGGCAAGAGGGGGAATTCCGCGATCCTCCAGTGTTTCTAACACCATAGGGAGTCTACTCTTGACAAAAGCATTTAACGATTGAGGACAAAGGTACCCTAGCTTGACACCTTTTGGAGGTGATTTATTGGTATCCTTCTAGGCTTAGTAGTTTGAACAAATTGCATCTATGAAGGATTGTGTACCCTTGAATTGCTTCCCTTGTAGATAATTTCCGCCACTTAGATGAGGAAAGTGGCTATTCTTTTTGTAGATGCATCCATTATGTGATTTTTGTGTGCTTAATGTTTGGATGTGTCGCCATTTTGGCAAGACCCACCTTGCCTTGCAAGAAGGCATCCTACCTCATGGTTGTCTTGTTGTGAGTTGAAGGGGCGGAGTGAGACCCGCTAATTGTCTCATATCGGCTATTATTATTAGGTTAGGTTAGTATTGGTCCTAGTCTTTGTCACCTCTTTACTCGGGACGAGCAAAGGTTCGGTTTGGGGATATTTGATGTGACCATAATTGGCGCATATTTAGCCCCCGAATTACCATTGTTTCCATGCTTTTTAGTGCCTATTTGGGTCATTTCTTATCTTTAGTTCTTTGTTTTGCATATTCTTTGAGATTTTGATCCCTTGGTAGGAAAGGAGTAAGAATCTTGCATTTTCATGGCAAAACGAGGCTAAATTGATCGTATTCAATGACCAAGCATCAAGGAGAGACAAGACTAGAAGGCCTTTGTACATATTATAGTAGAAGAGCATTGTTGAGAAAAGGATCCTTGAGTCCCCAAGGAAATCCCCAAGGAATTCATGAAGAAAAGGGAAGAAAAGAAGAAGAAAAGCTGCTGCCAGACAATCCGAACGGATTGTACACAATCCGTCCGTCCGCCCTCGCCAATCCGAGCGTCCTTCATAGGAATCCGCTCGGATTCCCCGTCGCCAATCCGAGCGTCTTGACCAAGAATCCGCTCGGATTCTCCAGCCCAGATCCGGCCGTCCCGACTCCCATCCGCACGGATTTCAAGATGCAAAGACGTTTTTCGTTCTTCAAGCCACGATAAGAGAAGCCCTTCTCTCGGAGAATACCGGAGTCTCCTTGCTCAACTTAAAAGTGTAATTACTAGTTTAGCCCTTAGTTAACCCTAATGCATCCTCCCTAATTTTCACTATAAATACCCCATTAGTCTAATTAGAGGAGCATGTTCTTCTTATCAATATTTAGAGTAGTTAATATTAATCAAATCTCTCTTCAATATTATAATCAAATATTAATCAAGTTTTAATCCAAGTTTTAGTTCTTTAATCTCTCTCTTGTTCTTCCTTTATTTTGGGTAATTAGAAGATTATTGGGTTTATTGAGAGATTGACAACCTTCCATCAATCATCAAGTTCTTCTATTATTCTTTGCATCTTTATTATTGGAATCATTAGTAGGTATAATCTCTTATTCCCTTTTTAATTATTGCTAATTACTTTCATTTATTCATCATGTTTCATTATGTTAGTATGATTGACAACCTTTCTAGCATGATCAATATGATAATGAGTGAGTAGTCTCTTAGCTAGGGTTTAATGGGTGATTAGGGGAAACCAACATGGGGAATGATTCATGCTTAAATTAATATGCTTTCATATCTTATTTGCTTGCTTGTTTTGATCTTAATACATGCACATGTTATATTTGATGAAATGCTAAGCCTATGAATCCTTGCATTTACTATCATCCTCTATCCTTTCAACTTGACTTGTAAGACATAACCCAACTCGAGTCTTGTTAGACCATGCATGTGTTGAGTAGGAAAGACTAAGTCGACTTGTAGGTGTTGTACAATCTAATCGATTCGGCTCCGGGACCCAAACTTTCCTAGGATTGTAAGATATAACCCAACTCAATCCATCACAACAATAATTGCTTGCTTATAAATTGAGAACATGTTTGTATGATCATATCCCATGAATCCCCTATGAATCCATGACACCCTAGTGCCTTTAATCAATTGCTTACACCCCTTATTTTATTTACCTTGTTAGTTTACTTTCATTGTTATTTTAGTTTAGTAACCTTCTACATCAACCCCATTTGTGACACCCCTTAGACACTACTAGCTACAATAGAATTCTCATTTCAATACCCGTCCCTTGGGATCCGACCTTTACTTACCTCTTTACTAATTGTAGAGTTGTTTGTGGAGTATAAATTGTGTTTTGTATCGACCATTGACCAACGACCACATATGCTTAATTGTGAACACCAAATGGACTCGATCAGCCAGCTCCTGAGCTGTTCGTCGTGGAGGACCCGTCGGTGTATACCTCCCATACTCCGGGGTTTTGCTCTTCTTGGTATGAGCATTCGGCCAGAAATGCGCGATTACTGTCCCTTTATCGAGGGCCTCGGCTTGTCTTTGAATGCCGAAGCTGGATAGCTCTACTGCCCATTTGATGAGCCTGCCGGATTGCTCAAATTATTCTAATGCTTTCTCCAACGGCTGGTCGGTTAGGACCGTCACGGGATATGCGTCGAAGTAGGGTTTCAGTTTCCTTGCAGCGACGACGACAGCAAAGGCTGCTTTTTCAATCAGCGGGTAATTTCTCTCGGCGGGCAACAATGTATGGCTAACAAAGTAGATTGGGTGCTGTTGCTTGTCCTCTTCTCGACGATCACGGCACTTGACCGTGGCCGAGGTACTGCTATGTACGGATATAGTGTTTCCCCGGATCGGCACGGACGGGGTTGGGAGAGTCGAAGATGAGCTTTCGGTTGTTTGAAAGGCGTGCTCTGCTCCTCCCCCAGGCCCGAAGTCTTTATTCCCCTTCAACACCTTGAAGAATGGGGTGCTCTTGTCGGCTGACCGAGAGATGAAACGGGCTAGAGCCGCCATCCTCTCGGTCGGCATCATGACCTCCTTTCGATTCCTCGGCTCCCGGCAGTCTAGGATCGCCGGACTTTGTCCGGATTGGCGTCAATTCCCCCAGCACTCGACAAGTACGCCGAGGAACTTACCTGCCCGGACACCGAAGTTGCATTTCATTGGGTTAAGCTTCATTTTGTACTTCCTTAGTGAACAAAATGTCTCGTGTAAATCGGCTAAGTGCTCATTTGTCGGACTTGCTTTTTACAATAGCATCGTCGACGTAAGCCTCAATGTTTCGCCCTTTTTTATTTTGGAACACTTTGTCCACCAGTCTTGTGTAAGTTGCACCGGCGTTCTTTAAACCAAACGGCATCATTTTGTACATGTATGTGCCGTTACCGATGATGAATGCGCATTTAGGCATGTCTTCCTCGGCCATGAACACCGATGATACCCTGAGAAGGCGTCCGGCGGGCTCGGATAGTGTAACCTGCCGTCGCGTCGATTAAACTATCTATTCGAGGCAGGGGATAGCAATCTTTGGGGCATGCTTTATTAAGATTGGTAAAATCCACGCACATCCTCCATGCCCCCGATGATTTCCTCACCATTACAACATTAGCTAACCACTCAGGATAGGTACAAGGCATGATAAAGCCCGCCGCCAGTAATTTATCTACCTCGGCTTTTATGGCCTCATCCTTCTCGGTGAGGAGTTCCTCATCCTTTGCTTGACAGGGGCGGCGGTGGGGAGTACGTTCGGCTTGTGAACAATTACCTCCGGCTCACGCCGGCATTTCGGCCGCCGAGTAGGCGAAGACGTCTTTGTTCTTTCTCGGCGAGATCTAGGAGTGCGGCTCGAATTTTGGCTCCCGAGTTAACACCGATAGTTACGGTGCGGCCTGGGTCAATCTCTACCTCTTCGGTCTCCGCTCCTTCGACCATGCCGACGGTGGTATCCATGCACTCGCCCTCCTGTTGCAAGGATGGGCTCTTCCCCTTCTCGACTTCTTCGCCACTTTGAAGGATTGCATGCCGCACCCTCGCGGACACTTGGACATTGACCACTTCGTCCTTTTCGTTCTTTGAAACGAGCTTATGCGCTTCCCCGGTCCGAGACATACATCAATGTCGAGCCGGATGGACATTCTTTGCGCATCGGCCTCGCTCGGGGGTGACTCGGCCTATGAGAACGTTGTAGGCGGACGAGCCGTCAATGACCACGAACTCAGACATAACGTTCTTGGCCGCACTTTCCTCGCCGAACCTCACCGGCGGCTGATTGACCCAAGGGTACCAGGCCGGCGAGAAAAAAGTGTCTGAACGGGTTGGTGGAGGGGCTCAAGTCTTCAACCTTCAGACCGAGGTTGAGAAAGCATTCGCTGTACATAATGTTTGTGTAGGCGCTGTGTCAATCGGCACCTCTTCACCAGGTGGTTGGCTATGTCCAAGTGGACTACGAGTGGGTCGCTGTGAGGGGCGATGACTCCCTCGTAGTCCTTCTTCCCAATAGTTATATCGGGGATCTTTGGAGCGGGAGTCGTTGTGTTAGGCACAAAGTTGATGGCCGATACGGCTCGTTCGAGTGCCGTTTGTGCCCATGGGCGGACCCACCGTTCTCGTTGCCCCCGATGACAACATGGATTACTCCTATCCGTTCAAAGACAGATTTCTTATCCGAACCGTCGGCATCGATCTTTTGGCCTTTGGCAACATACTTGCAGGCTCCCCTTCCTGGATCGGTTCCTCGATGGCATTCTTCGAGATGCGGCGTGATTGTCGATAAGGTGACCGGTGTGGCCGTGGTACTCACGATCGGCTCGTGTCACCGTCACTCCTCGGCCGGGAGGCCTCTCCCACTTCGACCCTCGTTCTTGCTCGGGCGAAAACCTCGGCGGCGACGCGGCTAGGGGGTGTGATCATTGTACCGCTTCGGCGGTTCGTTCCCGAACTCCCCGGCGTCCGCGAGTTCATTTCCTGGTGGACTGTCGACCGTGACCCATTATTGTCACGGCGTCTTTCATCCGGGTTGTCCTCCTGGCGGCTTTTTCTTTACGAGTGCTCGGCCTCGTGGGGCCTACCCAGGTTTTGTGGTAGTCCTCCACCTTAATGGCTTGATCGGCCATTTTCTGGCGAGTCTAGTCTCGGCCGCTGCACTTGATGAGCTCATTCTTTAGGTCTCCTCTCGGGAGGCCTTTCATCGCGAAGATCGCCGGTTCATTGTTCGGCTCACGAATCTGCTGAACCTTGGCGTCGAACCTCTTCACATAACCGGAGAGATTCGCCTCCTTCTGTCGATAGTCGGGAGGTCCGAGGTCTCCACGGCCCTCCTCTTGTTGCGGGAATACTTTGGGCTAGGAACGTGCCCTTTAGGTCGGCGTAACGATAAAGATACCGCCGTCGGGTAGCCCCTTGTACCAACTTTGTGCCATCCCATGCAGTGTCTTTGGGAAGACTCGGCACCAAACCTCATCGGGTTGCTCCCATACTGACATGTGAGACTCATAAGTCTCGACGTGGTCGGTTGGGTCGCATTCTCCTTTGTATGCTATAGGTGGCAACTTCAGCTTAGTCGGCACCGGGGTTTCTAGGACGTAGGCGCTGAGGGGCTGTCTGACCACGTGTCGAACGACACGCGGCGATCGGCTCCTCGCATCCCTAGTCCGGCTCCTCTCCCCGTGGCGGGAAGGGCTTCTTCTCCGACTCTGGTGAGTTGGGCTTCTTCTCCGACTCTGGTGAGTCGGACTTCTTTCACTCCTCTGGGGGGTGCCTCGTCGGCGCTGCGGCGACGCCGTCCTCCCGCGAGTGCGGGAAGGACTAAGGTCTACCACTGGCGCTCTGGGCTTCTCCGGTGTCTTGACAGGGCCAGCTTCTTCCAGTGCTCCATTCAAGTCTCTTGGAGTCACATTCTGGGCCCTGGTCTCCTGGACGGGTTCCGCCGCTCTTGTCGGTGTGACAGTGTGAGCCGACATACTACCAATGAGGTCCAGGAGTAGCTTCAGTTTTGCTACATCAACCACATGTCCCATGATGGTGACCTGGTCGGCGGGCAGCGGCATATCTTGTTCCTTCGGCGTCCGTTCGTCGTATCGGTGATACTGGCGGTGGGACTACGCCCGATTTCGAGTTGTGGAATGTGTCGTCTTGGTAGAATTCGTTTTCCACCAACACCTTCTCTGGTTGTTTCGACATCTTCTTAGCTTTTTGGGTGGGTTTTTGTTTTGGTTTTTTTTTTTTGTTTGGGAATGAATGTGACTAGCTTCTAGTGTCTATTTCCCACAGACGGCGCCAATTGTTCCGGGTGTAATTCCGGAGCAGTTATATGTTACCACCCGTGCTTGTAGAATGACGTCTTTAGTTGAATCCTCCTTGCGGTCTCCTGAAACGATGAACAAACTGAGGGCTCGGCTTTGGACCGAGCGAACTCACTCCGACGCTCAAGTCAGTAAACTTAGAGAGATAAGTTGTTGTTACTTGGTGAAGTATGTATTATGTAGAGAGATAAGGAAGATATTACCAGATGAATAGTGATTCTTAGGTTAAATTGTGGATGTCCTCCTCAATGAGAGTTGAGGAGTATTTATAGACTTTCACCTTTTGTCACGTAGTGGCCAAGTGGCCAAGTGGCTAGCAGGTGGAAAGACTGATCTACCCCTCGCCGAGGGACCCATGGCAGGCCGGCGGGCTTTGTTGACTCACCGCCGAGGGGTCTTGGATATGAGTTCGCGGATGTGTGCCCCGGCGGGCTAGTTGCCCCAGCCGGGACCCAAGAGACAGGCCGACAGGCTGCGTCGGTCAGGCTGTTTAAGCCGTTGACTTGCTGTGGATATCTTTGACCTTGCTCAATATGCTGACTGGTCAGCGGGTGCAGAATATGCCCCATCAATTTGGATCATCTCAAATAGGTATAATCTCTTTTACCCTTGTTTAATTATTGTTAATCACACCATTTATTCATCATGTTTTGCTTTGTTAGTATGATTGACAACCTTATTAGCATGTTAAATTTGATCATGAGTGAGTAGTCTTTTAGCTAGAGTTAATAGGGAATTAGGGGAAACAATCATGGGGATTGATCTATGCTTAATCTAATATGTTCTCATAATTAATTTGCTTGCTTGTTGTGATTTCAACCTATGCACATGTTATGTTTGATGAAATGCTAGACTATGAAACCTTACAGTTTTTACCCATCTCTTATCTTTTCAATGAGGCTTGTAAGACATAAATAAACTCGAGCCTTGTTAGACCATGCCTAGAGTTGAATAGGAGGAGACTAAGTCGACTTGTAAGTGTTGTACAGTCTAGACGACTCGGCTATGGGACCTAAATCTTCCTAGGGATTGTAAGATATACACTAACTCGATCCTATCACAACAATAAGTGCTTGCTTCTAATTGAGAACATGTTTGTATGATCTATTTCCATGAATCCCCTATGAACCCATGACACCCTAGTGCTTTTAATCAATTGTTTACAAACTCCTTTAATTGCTTTACCTTGTTTTCATTAATTTACATTCATCTTGTTGATTAGTTTAGATTACATCTTATCTCAACCCAATTTGTGACACCCTAAGACATAGCTACTTGCAATTGAAATCTTAAATCAATACCCGTCCCTTGGGATCCGACCTTTACTTACCTCTTTACTAAGATTAGTTTGTGAACTTATAAATATTGTTTTGGTTGGTAGTGACAACGACATAATACACACGATAAAAGCTACGCATCAATTGCACTTTAATATTTCCTTAATTATTGTTCAAGATTTCTTATTGGGTAATTGAAGATTATTGGGTTATTATTTGGAGAAATGACAACTCTTCATCAATCAATCAAGTTCTCTTCTATTATTCTTTCCTTTCCATTTGTTCATCTTAAGATTGGTATAGTTCCTTCACTCTTTACTTGTTTATTGTTTATTGTTTCACTCTTTCATCATGTTTATACTTTTTAAGATGATTGACACCATTTTTAACATGTTTTCCATGATAATGAGTGAGTAGTTTCCTAACTAGGGATTAGTGGGGAATTATGGGAGTTAATTATGGGAAAGATTTATGCTTAATGAGTTCATACGAATGCTTGCTTATTGTATTCTCAACTTATGTACATGTCATGTTTGATGAATTGCTTGATTGACAACCTAACTTGATTCTCTTATCCTTTAAATAAGACTTCTAAGACATAAACCAACTCAAGGCTTGTTAGACCATGCATATAGTTGATTAGGAAGAATTAAGTCGATTGTAGGTGTTGTAAAGTCTAGATCGACTCGGCTCTAGGACCCAAATCTTTCTAAGACTCATTTATGTTATCTCACCATGAATAGGGAAAACTAAATCGACTTGTAGGTGTTGAAAAGCCTTGACATACTTTGGCTCCGAGACCTTAGTTTCCCTAGGAATTGTAAGATATACACTAACTTGATTCTAACAATAATAATTGCTTGCATCTATGAAACTTGTTTGTTTGATCTCACCATGATTCCCCTATGCTTCTATGATTCCCTAGTATTATTTATCATTTGTTCACATCCTTGTTTTTATTGCTTTCATTAGTTTAGAATTATCAACTCAAACCAATTGTGACAAACCTAGTGCAACTACAATTAGATTGAACAATTTGAGTACCCCCGTCTTTTGGGTTCGACTCCGACTTGCTTGCTATGCTAGTAGTTGGGTATAAATGTGTTTGAGAGCGTACAACGACACGCTCATCAAGTGTGTATCCTTAAATTGCTTCCCTTATAGATTATTTCCGCCACTTAAATGAGGAAAGTGGCTATTCTTTTTTAGATGCATCTTTTTACTTGTTTTACATGTGCTTAATGTTTGGATGCATCGCCATTTTGGCAAGCCCCACCTTGCCTTACAAGAAGGCATCTTACCTCATAGATGTCTTGTTGTGAGTTGAAGGGTGAGACCCGCTAATTGTCTCATATCGGCTAGGTTATAAATAAAGGTCATAGTTTTAATCACCTCTTTACTCGGGACGAGCAAAGGTTCAGTTTGGGGATATTTGATGTGACTCGTATTTATACACATTTAGTCCCCTAACTAGCCTTGTTCCTATGCTTGCATTAGGGTCGTTTCTTATCTTTAACTTCCTACTTAGCATATTCTTTGAGGTTTTGTGTCCTTTATAGTAGAGCAATGCTAGCCTTGCATATATGGAGCAAAACGGAGCTAAATGGATCGCATCTAAAGACCAAGCAACAAAGAGGAGATCAATACTAAAGGCCTAAGTCAATAAAACAAGTATTTTGGCAATGATGAAGGACCCACACAGCTCCTCAATGATCCCCATGGATCATGAGGCACCCAAATGAAGAAGGAGCCAAGATGACCATAGGGACGGGCGTCCCAAACACGGCCCGAGCGTCTCAAAGCAGAGGACGGGCATCTCAAGACTCAGCCCGAGCATCCCTTGCTCAGGACGGGTGTTTTTCCTTACAGTATGAGCGTCCAACAAGGGCAATCCGAGCATCTCCCTGGAGGACTTGTAAGTCGTTAATCTTCATTTTAGGGACTTAATCGTCATTTAAGCCCTTAGTTACTCTAATACTTGTACTTAGTATAAATCATTGTATTAGGAGATTATTACCAAGTTTATTATCAAGTTTTATTACCAAGTTGTAATCAAGTCTCATTAATATTAATCAAGTTCTATTACACAATTTAATCTTAATTACATCTTAATCCTTCCTTAATTATTCAAGTGTTCTTAGATCTAGTTGGGTAATTTGAAAACTATTTGGGTTTATTGAAGAATCGACAACTCTTCATCATTCATCAAGTTTTCTTCTATTATTCTTTGCTTTATATTTGATCATCCTAAGTTGGTACAATTTCTCTACTCTTTACTTAATCCTTGTTTATTATTCTACTCTTTCATTATGTTTAGACTTGTTAGTATGATTGACACCCCTATTAGCATGTTTTCCATGATCATGAATGAGTAGTCTCCTAGCTAGGATTAATGAGGGATTAAAGGACTTAATCAGGGGGTAGATCTTTACTTAATAAGTTCATATGATTTCTTGCTTGTTGTAGTTTTAACTTATGCACATGTTATGCTTGATGAAATGCTTGATTGACAACCTAGCATGAATCTCTTATCCACTCAACAAGACTTGTAAGACATAAACCAACTCAAGGTTTGTTAGGCCATGCTTATAGTTGAATATGGATAATTAAATCGACTTGTAGGAGTTGTAAAGTCTTGACCGACTCGGCTCCGAGACCCAAAACTTCCTAGGAATTGTAAGATATAAACTAACTCGATTCCACTACAACAATAATTTTCTTGCATCTATGAAACTTGTTTATGTGATCTCACCATGATTCCCTTATGAACCCATTATACCGTAGTGCTTTAATCAATTTTTACAACCCTATTTGTTTGCTTTGTTTTACTTTCATTTGTTTACATTTCTTTTATTAAGTAGTTTAGATTGCAAACCTCAAACTCAACCCAAATTGTGACACCCTAAGACGTAGCTTTCTACAGCCGATAAATCAATCCAATACCCGTCCCTTTGGGATCCAACCTTTACTTACCACTCTACTAAGAGTAGTTTGTTGAGATTATAAATAGTATTTGATAGGGAAGAATAGACGACGATTACAACCCTCATCACCGCTCGTTTATTCTCTTCCTAGAATTCTAAGGGCTCCTCTTCGTAGGAGATGTCTCGCCAATAGTCTTGACTAAGTCTAAATTAAACCCCCTTTAGACTAGTTTTCCTAGCGCTCGGCTTGAACTATGATGAGGGTTTAGATCAACGCTCATAATCTTCAGGAAAGGAATCTCATTTAAGAAAATGACAACAAAGACGTACAATGAAGATAATTGACCTGTGCATTTTCAATGCCTTTGTGTAATATATCTCCACATTCTGGCAGACCTCCTGCCTCTACGATTTGATGGACATTTAAATTTTATCAACTGCACATGCCTTCCTCGTAATAATATCCACGTTTTCCAAATTCTGAAGTGAATATCTCTTTTCATTTTATATTTCTCGGGTTTTATTCAGGATCTCAATTACCATGTCAAGTAAGAACTCAAACTTTAGCTATCAAGAGGACAAATCATAGTTCAACGAGTACTTAGACAATTGGTTCAAATGAGCATTATGTCATGGGTAAGAATCAAACTCCACAATCTCACTGTTGGAACAATAGAGCTCTTACGACTTGAGTAACTCTTATTATAAACTAGTGAATACTAAAATAGTAGAATTCCCGTCTCTACTGTTAAAATCAATCATCAATAATCAATGATCTTTATATATATATATATATATATATATATATATATATATATATATATATATATATAGGGTCGAGATCCGGTGAAAACCACCCATATAATGAGAACCATGAGAACCACTTAACAACCCTTGGATCTAATAATACACAGGCTGAGATTAACTCAACCAAACCCCAAACGAATTACGCGCGTCCCCCCAAACCCAACTAATCTCAGTCATTTTCCAATTTTTCTTTCTCTCTCATCATTCTTTCTCTCTCTTCAACTAATCTCGTCGACTATCAAAACCTTCCGCTATCGCCTCTTCGATAATCAAACCTTAACTTTCTCTACAATCGAGCGATAAATTCTTCGACAATCAACCTTTCGACGCAGCTTCAATCAATGAAGCCTTTAAATTCGAGGTAAAATTTCGATCTTGATGATTATTTGCTGTGAAATAAGTTGAATTAGTCGATTAAATTAGATTGTTCGTGAAATTACGGATTGATTGATCGATTAAATTTCTGAATTGATGAATTATGCTTCTGAATTGAGGGTTTCGTCAATTAAATTGGGGAAACTGAGAAATTAGGGTTAGGGAATTTGAGAAATTACCTAAATTTGATGAAAACATGAAATTAGGGTTTGATTCGTCTATTAACTTTCTGGATTGATAAATTATGCTTCTAAATTTAGGGTTTTATGAATTAAATTGGGGAAACTGAGAAATTAGGGTTGGAGAAATTGAAAAATCACCTAAATTTGTTGAAATCTGGACACTGGAGACCGTAACTGAGAAATTAGGGTTGGAGAAATTGAAAAGTCACCTAAATTTGTTGAAATCAGGACACTGGAGACCGTTTATGTGCATAAAATTCCTGTTTATGTGCATCAAATTCCTGTTTAGGCGCATCAAGTTTTGATTTTGTGAATCAAATTGACTTAATTGAGAAATTAGGGTTGGAGAAATTGTGAAATTGCCTACATTTGTTAAAATCAGGGACTCAATTTCATGAATTATCTTTGTTGTATTCTTTGCTTATTTAATTTTTGACATTTCTAGTTGCAGCAATAATGACAATGACAATTGCTCAATACTATCACAAACTTCTTCAAATGTCATTACAAACGAAGGAATGACTGTTGAAGCTAATGCATTTCAGCCTATATTAGAAATATCTGCAATAGCAGTTGAACATGATGTTCCTGATGTTGTGACTTTTGAATTTGTTGAGGGTACAATTCTATTCATCCTGAAGTTGTGAGTTTCATGGTTGTATTAGTTATTATTGTTAAATAGTTGGTAGCCATCCCAATTCTTGGTTGTCCAACTGGTAGTTGCTTGATGTTTTCAGCTTTTTTTAGGCAATTAGGCTTAGGTTTTAGGATACCCGTCCTCTATACATGCATGTAATAAGGTTCAGTGTGCATGAAATAAGGTTCAATGTGCATCAAATAAGATTCTGTTTGCATCAAATAAGGTGCCAATGTTTAATTAGTAGTTGGCCTTTGACTCGGAAAACCTGTTTAAGGTATGGCTGCTGGCAGTGTTCTGTATTCACTGGTGTATTTTTGTCACCTATGAAAACTCTATTAGTGTTAAACCTCTCAGACTGTTCAGAATTTATGATTCATGAAAGCTATATTTTGCTTGCTGGATAGAGTAGTTAAACTTCTCAGATTGTCTATTAGACAAAAATCAGGCACTTTATTGCCAAAAGATCTGAAGACATACCATAGGTCTAACATGGCGAGAATAGTCAGTTGACGGAGGCATCAAGTGCATCACTTCTAACATCTTCTTACTAACATGGTAATAGAAGACAAGGCAAGGGTGTAACAATAGGAATGAAAACCTGTACGACATTGAAAACAAAGACAACGATGAAAAGAAAGACGAAAATGAAAAGAAAGACGCTTAGTTGAGAACAACCATGGTAATGTAAAAATCTTGAAGGACTTACCAACTCCACGTCTGCAAAGTTGACATCCAATGAGTCCATCTGTTCATTAAATTAGGTGACCCGTATTAGATAATAAAAACCTGTAATAATTGGACACTTATTTCATGCATGTTCAATGTTGTTTAATGCACCTAGATTGGTGTTTCATGCATCTACAAGGTTACTTCATGCATTCAAAAGTCTATTGCAGCCCAAGGTTGAGAACAGCCATGGAAAACTTACGTGAGTTGTCTCTGTGATAAATAGACGGCAAGGGCATTTACGATCTCTAAATCTGTTTCCCTCATTCAAATAATCACACCACACAGAAATGACATCTGTATGAACTCGACGATCAAGAAGAAAACTCTTCATATGACTTCGTGTGAGAGTCTTGCCCGCACAGCTAAACAAAACCTCCCTATACAGTTATGATAACATAAAACCTAAGTGTTATACAAAGAAAATATAATACATATATGCCGAATAAGATTAAAAAAATAGAGGAGAGTGATACGTACTCTGTTGGGAAATGTGTCCTCAACAATAGTGCGATCACATGATTTAAATATCATTATTAAATCTCATTTTAAGAATACAATTGGGAAGTAATATTGTTACTGTCAACTGGTCAACATATATCGGTAATGATTGGCTGACTAGAGTTTGACATTACTGTCGTGTGACGGTGGTGATCAGTTGACCCCCTAGGTCATACCTAAAGGGCAATACACTTAATTGATTATTTAATTAATCGTATAACGTTGCGAGTTGATTAAATTACTTGAAAATTGACGGACGATTTTGGAAGTAAAATTTACGTATCAAATTGAAATGTGATTAAATGAGATACGGTCTGAGTAATTAAATTGTATAATTACTCGGATGAAATAAATTGTTTATATGTAACAATTAAAATGAATGAATTATTATAAATTCAATCAGTTGAAATTTATAAATTGGTAAAATATTTTGGCACAAGTAATTATGAAATTACTAAGTCAATTTTTGTATGTGACGTATTTTTATTAATACGTTGATTTTTAATATGTTAAAAATACATAACAAATATATGTGACATGTAACATGTAACATATTGACAATTGACAAATATAATATGGGATCCATATTATGTAAAGTGCTTAAAAATTGGGGAGAATTAAGCTAGTTAATTGTTTTATTTAGTTGATAAAACACAATGATGAAAAATGCAAGTCTAGGCATGCAAGCCTATTGTTCTTGTGAAGAACAAATTTTTCATGCATTGGCTCCCCAATAGCCCTCCTCTTACACGGTTTTGGGGAAGACAATTGCTTTTGTTTTTCTCTATATTTTTTACCAAATAATATACTAAAAGCTAGTGTATCATATTCATTCCACTTCACTCATCCAAAAGAGAAATTCTAGAGAAATAAAATCCTCTCTTTATCTCTCATCAAAACCGAAATAATTCAAGTGTTATACATTATTTTGGTTCAATTTTCTACTAAGATTAATATTATACTAGTACTTATAATATTAATTAGATTAAGTGTTAAGCCTTGGGTATAAAGCTTGGGGAGAGATCTTATTCTTAGATCTTGTTCATCCATTGGAATAGCTCAAGAACAAGTAGAGAAAGGTGATCTCTCTTGTGCCCAATATTGCCGAAATATTGAATGTAAGGACATTATTTCTCTTCTTTTATATTAATGTTTGCATGCATAAAATCCGTTTTAATTTTATGACAAAATTAATTTGACATATATGAGTATGTTAACATGTATAAAGATCTACATTTCCTTCAATCGGTATCAAGAGCCACGGTTGTTTGCATGCAAATTGGTTAAAAGTTTTTCCGAGTTATATGAATAACAAAATAAAACTTGTAAAATTTGTGTTATTATGATATATCACGAAATAATTACATGCATGTTAATATTTCTGGTCCTAAAGTGTTTTAGGATATTTTGGTTAATTTTTCGGATTTTTATTGTTCATATTTAATAATAATGACATTTAAATGTGATTTTATGAGTAAAAATGTCATTTTTGGTCGAAAATTAGCTATACTTCGAATTTTCACTTGGTTTTTGGATATGTTGTTACATATATTATTTTGAGATAACCTGTAAATTTTCATAATTTTTGCACTTGTTATGCTCGAAAAATGAATTTTTCATTATTAAATTCGGATTTAAGAGAAAAATAGGTTAATATGAGTTAAATTTCGAATCTGGTCATAGAAAATTTATATGTTGTCACATGCAATTTTACAAGATGTGTGTAAAATAATTGGCTATAAAGAAGTCTTTTAGCATGATTTATGAATTTTTGAAGAAAAATGACATAAATAGTGACATTATTAGTTGAAAAATTAATAAAACATAATCTATGACTTAGGAAAAACGTCTAATGTTGCATTTTATTATATTTTTCCAGATCTAAAATGAAAAGTTAATGAAAATAATTTTTCCATGTTTTTATGATTATTTTATTAAAAATCGATAAACCGCAACATTGTTTTTCCGGAAAATTTTCGAAATTTTTAACCTAAGATTTTGAACATTATGAGTGTCATGGGATTTTTTCCAGAATGTTCATGAATTTAAATTTCAAATTTTGAATTTATTTGAAATTTTTCGATTTATTTGAAGTTTAATGGCTTATTTTTGTAATTTTTGGTCCTTTTATGAACAATTTTATAAATAAAGGTTAATTATGGTCAAATTATTAGTGAAGACTATATTTTGAGTCCTAAGAGGTTAGGGTAATTAACTTATGCATAAATATGAGTTTATGTATTTTTGTGATTATAAAATGTTGAAATCACGCAAATCCGTAAAAACCGAGTAATATACGATATTGGCTAATTAAAAGGCGATTTAGCATAAAAATTGAGCATGTTCATACATATTATAATGCTGCATTTTCTTATGATTGTCATAATTTTAATTTATGTAATTTTGAATTATGTAATTTTACTTAGTATGGCCTTAGATTTTAATTGGTATTTCCCGAAATGTATGGAAATATCGATTCGGTTGTAATTTTTATTGTGATCTCGTATCACCGTTTTGTAATTTAATAGATTTATTTTATTTTAGTTACAAATGTATAATAGGAAATTATGTAATTTATTATGTAATTTTATTCATTCCGGAGTTTCCAAAAGACGGATTTCTTCAAGAATGGCGATACATAAAGACGGTGTTACCTCGAGATGTGTGCCACAACCGAAGTTCAAGGGACCAATGGAGTTGGTTTCCGAATATGTAATAGATTAATAGTTTTTCTATTTTAGGAAAGGCCATACTAGGATTTATTTATTTTATGCTTGCATTTTATTTTATGTCACATGCATCGCTAAATCGCCATAATTAAACATGCATTGTTATTTTATCGAGTTTATCGACCGTGTCAATTAGAATTATCGTAGTTCACCGATTTAGTTCACTTAAAACGTGATAGATAATAAATTGACATGACCTCTCGCTAAAACAAACAATTGAGACATAGCCTTACCAAATAGTAGAAACCATGAAAACCTATTTCGCGAGGGAGTGCACTCGGCTACCCCGGGGTACAAACCTTGTTACGTAGGGGAAGTGGGTGATAAATGTCTAATCCACCGAATTCATGTTGATGAGGGTTTCATCGGCTACCCCGTGCCTAAATTAATATGGGTTTGGATAATGGACACATTTATTCGAAATTTGGATTGAACTCAACAAAAGTAATTGATAAGGGTTTCATCGGCTACCCCGTGCCCTTGTTGATGTGTTTTGGGCTATAGATAAATATTAGAGTAATTTTATCGACCAAGAGTTCTAAAAGTAGAATCGATTAAAAGGTTAATCCACCGAGTTATATTGATGAGGGTTTCATCGGCTACCCCGTGCCTAAGTTGATATGAATTTGGGTCTTGGAATCATTTATTATAGTTGGGTAGAGGTCACTATATAAATGTTCATATCTTGTTAAATTTGCAAGTATGATTTAAAAAGACAAATGTTAATATTTCCTTTCCTCCATATTTGTAGTGCATTACAATGAATCCATCAAATGCTACCGCACCCATTACTATTGAGTCATATCACCATGTTCTTGACGACGTATGCTCCAACAATAATTTCGATACAACTAGAGAACTTCATTTCGGGATAGGTTCGGATGGAAACCTTAATTTCATCACCACTTCTAAACCACCCACTACTACTAGACCTCGTGTGAGTCCGTCTCAGGAAGACTACCTCATACGATCTATAGGGTCTTTGTCTCTGGAAGATAAAGATGCCAAAGCTAGTGGGAGCTCTAGCAATCAAGTTCTTGCATCAAAGGGTAAGAGGTTCAAGAAGAAAGGAAAGAAAGTCAAAAACTTCAAGCAAGTTAATGATGAGTGCCATTATTGCTATGGCATGGGACATTGGCTTAGGAATTGCCCTATGTATTTGCGAAATATAAGGGAAGGACTCATTACTCCAAAAGGTACAATTCCTAAAGAAATTTATGTTATTGATATAAATTATACTTCCACTACGACATGGGTACTTGATACCGGTTGTGGTTCTCACCTTTGTAATCATTTACAGGGTTTAAGAGATGTGGAGAAGCTTAGCAAAGGAGATGTGGATCTTCGACTTGGAAATGGAGCTCGGGTAGCGGCCGAATCCAAAGGAACTTATGTTCTAGCTTTGCCAAATGGTTTTGAGTTGTATTTGCATAATTGTTTTTATGTTCCTACGCTCTCTAAAAATATTATTTCAATCGCCATGCTAGACATGGATGGTTTTTGTTTTGTCATTAAGAACAATCGTTGCTCTATTTCAAGGAATGATTTGGTTATTGGCCAAGCTTCTTCCATTAATGGCATTTACATTTTAGAGACCTCAAATCCGACAAATGATATTTATAACATTCAATCAAAGAAACTCAAAACAAGTGACCCAAGTGAAGCGTTCATTTGGCATTGTCGATTAGGTCACATAAACGAGAATCGCATCAAAAGATTAATTTCAACTAATGTGATTACACCATTTGATTATCAATCATTTGGTACATGCGAATATTGCCTACTTGGCAAAATGACTCGTAATCCTTTTAGCGGTAAAGGGACACGAGCTAGTGAACTATTGGGACTCATACACACCGATGTATGTGGACCAATGACTATCACCGCTCGTGGTAATTATGACTACTTCATAACCTTCACCGATGATTTAAGTAGATATGGGTATATCTATTTGATGAAACATAAGAGTGAAGCGTTTGAGAAATTCAAGGAGTTTCAAAACGAAGTAGAGAACCAATTGAACAAAAGGATTAAGGCACTACGATCCGATCGTGGTGGTGAATACCTTAGCCTTGAATTTGATTCACACTTGAAAAGTCGTGGTATTATATCACAACTTTCTCCACCCGGAACACCTCAACTTAATGGTGTTGCCGAAAGGAGAAACCGAACCTTACTAGATATGGTTCGATCCATGATGAGTCAAACCGAGTTACCGAACTCGTTTTGGGGATTTGCAATCCAAACTGCAATTCTATCTTTGAATAATAGTCCCACTAAAGCCACCGAAAAGACTCCATTTGAGACATGGAAAGGAAGAGTTCCTAATCTATCCTATATGAAAATTTGGGGATGTGATGCTTACGTCAAGGCTAAACCCGACAATAAGCTTGCCCCAAGATCCGAAAAATGCATCTTTGTAGGTTATCCTTTAACCTCCCGAGGTTACTACTTCTACAAACCTCAAGAAAACAAAGTGTTTGTGTCTAGTGAGGCTGTCTTCTTAGAAAGTCAATTTATTTCTAAGAGACAGAGTGGGAGAAATTTTGAACTTGATGAAGTTCAAGAGCCACAAACCGAGGTAGAGACGCAAGAAGATGTTCCTTCGTCGTCTAACGCGGTTGCACCTCCTCCACTAAGAAGGACGGGCCGAGTAATTCGCCATCCCGATCGATATGTGGGACTTATCGAGGAAGATGGAACACTCGATGTGTTGCTTATGGAAAGTGACGAGCCCGCCACCTACAAGGCCGCAATCTCTAGTCCTAATTCCACCTTATGGCTTGAAGCCATGAAATCCGAAATGGATTCTATGCTTGAAAACCAAGTTTGGGACTTGGTAGATTTGCCTAAAGGGGCAAGACCCTCCAATGCAAATGGATATTCAAAGTCAAAAATGGCATAGAAGGACATGACGATGTCTACAAAGCTAGGCTAGTGGCAAAAGGATTTACCCAAGTCCAAGGTCTCCATTATGATGAGACCTTCGCCCCCGTAGCCATGCTAAGATCCATACGGATTATGTTAGCGATCGCCGCATTTCATGAC